>NW_027016557.1:101885-125000 GCF_036934945.1 Oncorhynchus masou masou | reverse complement strand
TATGCTGGTGCAAAGTAACACAGAACAGGAACAAGGACAATCACCCACGAAACACTCAAAGAATATGGCTGGTAAACACCTGCCTCTGATTGAGAACCACTTCAGACAGCCATAGACTATGCTAGAAAACCCCACTAAGCCACAATCCCAATACAAAACACACCACAAATAGATAAAGAAAACACAAAATACTAAGTCCACGGCGTGAGAGAACCCCATCCCCCCCCCCAAGATGCGGACTCCCGGCCACACACCAAAACCCATAGGGGAGGGTCCGGGTGGGCGTCTGTTCACGGTGGCTGCTCCGGCGCGGGACGTGGACCCCACTCCAACAAAGTCTTAGTCCATCTTCCTCACGTCCTTAGATAGGCGACCCTCGCCGCCGACCTTGGCCTAGTAGTCATCACCAAGGACCCCACTGGACTCAGGGGCAGCTCGGGATTGAGGTAGCTCGGGACTGAGGGGTAGCTCGGGACTGAGGGGTAGTTCGGGACTGAGGGGTAGTTCGGGACTGAGAGGAAGCTCGGCACTGAGAGGAAGCTCGGCACTGAGAGGAAGCTCGGCACTGAGAGGAAGCTCAGGCAGGTAGTTGGCTCTGGCAGATCCCGGCTGGCTGGCGGTTCTGGCAGATCCCGGCTGACTGGCGGATCTGGAAGATCTGGCTGACCTGGAAGATCCCGCTGACTGGCGGATCTGGAAGATCCCCATGCTGACTGGCGGATCTGGCTGCTTCCATGCTGACTGACGGATCTGGAAGATCCATGCTGACTGGCGGATCTGAAAGCTGGCTGACTGCGGATCTGAAAGATTCTGGCTGACTGGCATCTGAAAGAGTCTGGCTGACTGGCGGATCCATGCTGACTGGTGGGTCTGGAAGATCCTGGCTGACTGAAGGATCCTGGCAGACTGACGGCTCTGGCTGCTCCATGCTGACTGACGGCTCTGGCTGCTCCATGCTGACTGATGGCTCTGGCTGCTCCATGCTGACTGACGGCTCTGGCTGCTCCATGCTGGCTGACGGCTCTGGCTGCTCCATGCTGACTGACGGCTCTGGCTGTTCCTTGCAGACTGGCGGCTCTGGCTGCTCCTTGCAGACTGACGGCTCTGGCTGTTCCTTGCAGACTGGCGGCTCTGGCTGCTTCTTGCAGACTGGCGGCTCTGGCGGCTTCTTGCAGACTGGCGGCTCTGGCGGCTTCTTGCAGACTGGCAGCTCTGGCGGCTTCTTGCAGACTGGCAGCTCTGGCGGCTTCTTGCAGACTGGCAGCTCTGGCGGCTTCTTGCAGACTGGCAGCTCTGGCGGCTTCTTGCAGACTGGCAGCTCCTTGCAGACTGGCAGCTCCTTGCAGACTGGCAGCTCCTTGCAGACTGACAGCTCCTTGCAGACTGACAGCTCGTTGCAGACTGGCAGCTCTGGCTGCTCCATGCAGACTGGCAGCTCTGGCAGCTCCATATAAACTGGCAGCTCTGGCTGGGCTGAACAGACATGAGATTCCAGCAGCGCTGTAGAGGAAGGCTCTGGCAGAGCTGAACAGGCGGGAGACCACGGCAGCGCTGGAGAGGAAGGCTCTGGCAGCGCTAAACAGACGGGAGACTCTGGCAGCGCTGGAGAGGAGGAAGGCTCTGGCAGCCCTGGACAGGTGAAGCGCACTGAAAGCCTGGTGCGTGGTGCTGGCACTGGTGGTAATGGGCCGAGGACACGCACAGGAAGCCTGGTGCGGGGAGCTGTCACTGGAGGGCTGGTGGGTGGAGGTGGCACAGGATGGGCTGAACCGTGAAGGCGTACTGGAGATCTTGAGAGCAGGGCTGGCACAGGACGTGCAAGGCTAGGGAGGTGCACAGGAGGCCTGGTGCGTGAGGCTGGCACAATCTTCACCAGCCGACTAACACGCAAGACGAGTATGGAGCGCTGACCCAGGTGCCATCAAATCCCAGACACGCTCCATCGGGCGAATACCATGCCTAAAGCACCAACACAGCAACTCCCTCATAACTCCCTCCTCCAATTTCCCCATTAACTCCTTCACAGTCTCTGTTTCGCTCACCTCCAACACCAGCTCTGGTTCTGGTCTCCTCCTTGGCTCCTCACGATAAACAGGGGAAGTTGGCTCAGGTCTGACTCCTGACTCTGCCACTCTCTCCCTGTGCCTTCCCCCCAAGAAAGTTTTGGGGCTGACTCTCGGGCTTCCTTCCACGCCCCTGTGCTCGTTTCTCCAACTCCATTCTCCTGTAACCCTCTTCGCACTGCTCCAGCGAATCCCAGGCGGGCTCCGGCACTCTCCCTGGGTCGACCGCCCACCTGTCTATTTCCTCCCAAGTTGTATACTCCAGACTTCGTAGCTCCTGCTGCCGCTGCCTGTCACCATGCCGCTTGGTCCTGTTGTGGTGGGTGATTCTGTAACGGTTTTCTTGATGTAAAGGAGAGTCGGACCAAAATGCGGCGTGGCTATTGCGATTCATGTTTAATGAAACAAATAGACACAAACACTACAAAACAAGAAGCGTAACACGAAAACCGAAAACAGTCTATACTGGTGCATAGTAACACTGAACAGGAACAAGGACAATCACCCACGAAACACTCAAAGAATATGGCTGCCTAAATATGGTTCCCAATCAGAGACAACGATAAACACCTGCCTCTGATTGAGAACCACTTCAGACAGCCATAGACTATGCTAGAAAACCCCACTAAGCCACAATCCCAATTCCTACAAAAAACCCCAAGACAAAACACACCACATACGAAACCCCATGTCACACCCTGGCCTGACCAAATAGATAAAGAAAACACAAAATACTAAGACCAGGGCGTGACAGTCAGGGCGTGAGTTGGGGTGCGCATTCTATGTTGTTTTTTCTATGTTTTGTTTTGTTGTTATATTTCTATGTGTTTGGCCTGGTATGGTTCTCAATCAGAGGCAGGTGTCAGTCATTGTCTCTGATTGGGAGCCATATTTTGGTAGCCTGTTTTCTATTGTGTTTTGTGGGTGGTTGTATCCTGTGTTAGTGGTTTCACCATATGGGACTGTTTTGTTTTGTTTGTTTGTACTTTTGTTCAGTGTTCTGTTGATTTTATTAAATATATCATTATGGACACTTACCACGCAGCACATTGGTCTGATCCTTGCTACTCCTATATATTGTAAACATATATTCCAATGTCAAACACATGCTGCTAAAAAATTTAGTCATTTGCCACATCCTTAACACTTATCCAATGTTATGTACTAAGACAGAACGTTACTTTTAAAATGGTGGTACTTAATGTTATTAATTGTATATGTGAGGGCAAACTCTATTTTGTCTACATGTGTTATAGCCTACAAACAGGTATTTGGTTAGCCCTTGTTGGTAAGTGTTACCACACAGGTTAAGATTAACAGACAGACTCAATTACCTTTTTGTTGTACCTTCTACAAAGAACATTTGTACCTAGTTACTGTGAAAGCCAGTCTTACTTCAGGGAGTCAGGTCAGGTGAAGCCTACATGGCCTTACTACTAAACACAATGTGAGGACAGGTGAGGTGAAGCTAGCCCCTCTAGTAGGCTTCTTCTTACCGATGGACGGGGGCTGTTATTTGATGCGCTCCCCAACCAGCTGAGTAGCACATTAACATGAAAGAGCGCCTCACCCATGACCCGGGGGCTGAAACATGGTTCTGAGAGGGAGGAGAGGTTAGAATAAAAGGAGAGGGACAGGAGAGGAAGTGTCTCTGTGTCCCAAATGGCACCCCATCCCCTTTAAAAGTAAGGCACTGTAAAGGGAATAGAGCACCATCTGGGATCCATCTAGTAACTTTGACCTCTCCCGTTAGCTGTATGAACTGTTGATGTGAGGCAGATGAGCAGTCAATATGCCCACGTCCAATTAAAGCCTTCTCCAGCAGCACCGTCAATGGTTGTAATTGCAATGCCTTTCACAAGTCATTTGATATAGTTAACGTAACACACGTGTAACAACGGGTACATGGTATAGCTCTGTCCGCTCCAGATGGTAAAGCATGCCAGGCCAGTCCAGCCAGGGATGATATACTGGTATACACTTAACCTAACACACTTGTACAGCAAGCAGTGGGTACATGCTATTGCTTGTTCTCTGTCCAATCTAGACATGTGCTATTACACTCCACGGCAGGCCAAGCAAGGCAAGGGAATATACACTGAGTGTACAAAACATTAGGAACACCATCCTAATATTAAGTTGCAACCCCCTTTGCCCTCAGAACAGCCTCAATTTGTTGTCCCCACCCAATTTGAGGTGTCAAAAGTATTCCACAAGGATACTGTCCCATGTTGACTCCAATGCTTTCCACAGAACCATTCCTGGACAATCCTAGCCTTGTGGCATCTGGCAATATCCAGCTGAAAAAAATATATTCGCTGATGGATATATGCTGCCATGAAGGGATGCACCTTATTGACAATGATGTTCAGTTATCCTGTGGCATTCAAATGTTGCTCCATTTGTATCAAGTGGCCCAATGTGTGACATGAAAACACACCCCACACCATCACACCACCAGCCTGCAATGTTGACACACGTCATGATGGATGCTTGTACTCATGTGATTCTCTCCATACCCTGGTCCTACCATCAGCGTGAAAAACAGGAACCGGGATTCATCAGACCAGGCAATGTTTTTCCAATTGTCCAGTGTTTTCGTTCCTTAGGCCACTGCAACCGCAGTTTCTTGTGGAACTCTGTAAGTTCATCGGCTGCCATTCCACATTTGTATCAAAGTATGACGAGTTGTGCATTATTTTATTGGTCTTAGGGCACCAATGTTGTACTGGACTGTCAGTTGACTAACAGTAGCCCATAGCCCATTATTTGCTCTGCACAATTTATGTCACTCTCCTTTGTCCTCTTTCATCAATGACTCGTTTTCGAACGCTGGCCTGCCATTGGCTAGATGTCCTTTGGGTGGTGGATCATTCTTGATACACACGGGAAACTGTTGAGCATGAAAAACCCAGCGGCGTAGCAGTTCTTGACACACTAAAAATGGTGTGCCTAATTTAATACCCCGTTCAAAGGCACTTAAATCCTTTGTCTTGCCCATTCACCCTCTGAATGGCACACATACACAATCCATGTCTAAATTGTTTCAACGCTTAAAAATCTTTCTTTAACCTGTCTCCTCCGCTTCATCCACACTGATTAAAGGAGATTTAGTTGACTAAAATGGCCCACTCTTTTCCTCAATTTGAACACAACTAGACTAAATCATTATGTAAATGTCACAAATGTGACTAAGACTAAACTAAATCTAAAAAAGAGTGCCAAAAACACTGCTGCAGCTGCTAAATACGTTTTTTTACTTCCAAATCAATGATATGTACCCATTCTTAAACAATATAACTTAGAAATTCCTCATGAGCTTAGTTAAACTGTTGTACCCCACCAGAACCCAAAATATATGCTTGTTTTACTCCAATGTTTGCAAACAAAGTAAATGTAAACAAACAATACACTTAGAAAAAGGGTGTTATCTAGAACCGAAAAGGGTTCTTCCGCTGTCCCCTTAGGAAAACCCTTTGAACCCTTTCGGTTCCAAGTTTTGGGTTCCATGTAGAACCCTTACCACACATGGAACCCAAAAAAGTTCTACCTGGAACCAAAAAGGGTACTCCTATGGAGACAGATGAAGAACCCTTTTAAAACCCTTTTTAAAAAAGTGTATATACTGTAACTTCAAACATGGTTAAAACGATAATTTTGATATCATTATTGGTCAGTCTTTGCATCTATCGCTCTGTCTATGAATGTGAGTGTTTAGTTTTTCTCCAGCCCCTTCCCTCAGCTTTAAACAAGAAAAAAGAGGGACGGGAAGGAAGCTTTGTTGTTATTTCAAATGCAGATCGCCTCTTTATGGGGGGAATGCATATTCAGAGGCATCTGGTAACAGATTGACACTTATGTTGATCTATGCGGGAAAATGTAGGTTTGTTTTTGGTTGTTGTTGTTTAACATGACCAGAAGTCTGGGTGGCACTACTGGTATTTACTGGTCCCTGCTGCACTGTGTCTTCTGGTGGTGGAGCGTGGGCCAGCTTCCAGGTAGGGTGAGGTGATTTCTCCTTAACCTCTCTGCGCACCGAATCCGTTAGCGGGATGACATCCGACAACATACGGTGATCGCTACATAAATAGTCATATTAAACATTCATGAAAATACAAGTGTCTCACGTGTTTCGAAAGCCTAGAATCTTGCTAATCCAACTGCTTTGTCAGATTTAAAAAAGGATTTACTGCGAAAGAATACGATGCGATTATCTGAGGATAGAGCCCCATAAAAAACAACTATTTCAACCAGCACAGGCGTAACAAAATCACAAACTGCAATAAAATAAATTGTTTACCTTTGACGATCTTCCTCTGTTTGTAATCCCAATGCTCATTGTTACACAATGAATGGTCTTTTGTTTGATAAAATCAATTTTTATAGCCTAACACAAAACCTTTTTTGAACCGCTTGTGTCGTGAATTCCGTCTCATTCCATTTTCGATGACACATTCGATGTAAATACACACACTACATGTGACTCTTCCAGTCATGTTTGGATTCATTGCAATCAACTGGTTTGTTTGTAACACAACCAAACCTGATGGGTCATTACGCGGGACGTATTGACTGAAAGAAACCGATTTGAAGACAACAAGTAATGACATCATTGTGCTCCAATGATATGTCCTCTGTTTCGTTGATTTACTGTATTTTGACCCAATGACCACTGGTCGTCTTAAAATCTAGCTGGGTAGATAGCCAATGAGCTGAGGTAAACGGCAATATGTAATGTTTATGTGTTTGAAGACCAAAAAACGAGTCCTACATCGACATAACCTGAAAGGCCACTCAGCAAGGAAGAAGCCACTGCTCCAAACCCTCCATAAAAAAGCGAGACTACGGTTTGCCACTGCACATGGGGACAAAGTTCATACTTTTTGGGGAAATGTTTGGCCATAATGACCATTGTATGTTTGGAGGACAAAGGGAACGCTTGCAAGCCGAAGAACACCATCCTAACTGTGAAACACAGGGCGGCTGGCAGCATCATGTTGTGGGGGTGCTTTGCTGCAGGAGGGACTGGTTCATTTCACAAAATTGATTGGATCATTAGGAAGGAAAATCAACTTATTTTGGGAAGCTTGTGGAAGGCTACCCAAAATTGTTTGACACAAGTTAAACAATTTAAAGGCAGTGCTTCCAAGTACTAATTGATTGTATGTGTCACGCCCTGACATTAGAGAGCCTTTTTGTCTATTTGGTTTGGTCAGGGTGTGATTTGGGGTGGGCATTCTATGTTTTGTTATCTTTGATTTTGTATTTCTATGTTTTGGCCAGGTATGGTTCTCAATCAGGGACAGCTGTCTATCGTTGTCTCTGATTGGGAACCATACTTAGGTAGCCCGTTTTCCCTCCTTTCTTTGTGCGAAGTTGACTTTGTTTAGTGCACATAGCCTTTGAGCTTCACGGTTTGTTCTTGTAGTGTTATTTGTTTTGTTTGGCGTCATTTTGATTAATAAACAAAAATGGAGACGTTCGCTACGCTGCACCTTCTTCCTCTATCGCATGGAATAGCATTAATTTCTCAGAACAAGAATAGACTGACGAGTTTCAGAAGAAAGTTCTTTGTTCTGGCAATTTTATGTCAGCTGTGCTAACATAATAGCAAAAGGGGTTTCTAATGATCAATAAGCCTTTTAAAATGATAAACTTGGTTGGATTAGCTAACACAACGTGCCAATGGAACACAGGAGTGATGGTTGCTGATAATGGGCTTCTGTACCCCTATGTAGATATTCCATTAAAATGTCCAGCTACAATAGTAATTTACAACATAAACAATGTCTACACTGTATTTCTGATCAATTTGTTATTTTAATGGACAAAAAAGTGATCTTCTTTCAAAAACAAGGACATTTCAAAGTGACCCTAAACTTTTGAACGATAGTGTATTGCTCACCTGAGGTAGTGCGGTCTACAGCTTATTATGAGGTATTCTATCTCCAAGAGAGCTCATCTATATTATTCATAGCCGTCTATTTACCACCACAAACTGATGCTGGCACTAAGACCGCACTCAACAAGCTGTATAAGGCCATAAGCGAACAACAAAACAGGTTACTCCACACACAGAGACACGTACAAAGCTCTCCCTCTCCCTCCATTTGGCAAATCTGACCATAATTCTATCCTCCTGATTCCTGCTTACAAGCTAAAACTAAAGCAGGAAATACGAGTGATTCGCTCATTACGGAAGTGATCAGATGCTACGCTACAGGACTATTTTGCTAGCACAGACTGGAATATGTTCCGGGATTCATCCAATGGCATTGAGGAGTATACCATCATACCAAGCTTAGAAGAAATCCCGCTGATGAACCATCAAACAGACAATGCGTCAATACAGGACTGCAATTGAATCCGACTGCTCTGACGCTCGTCTGATGTGGCAGGCTTTAAAAACTATTATGGATTACAAAGGGAAACCCAGCTGCTAGTTGCCCAGTGACGCAAGCCTACCAGATGAGCTAAATGCCTTTTATGCTCACGTCGGGGCAAGCAATACTGAAGAATACATGAGAGCACCAGCTGTTCCGAGCAACTCTGTGATCACGCTCTCCATAGCCATTGTGAGCACGTCTTTTAAACAGGTCAACATTCACAAAGCCGTGAGGCCAGACAGATCACCAGGATGTGTACTCAAGGTATGCGCAGACCAACTGGCAAGTGTCTTCACTAACATTTTCAACCTCTCCTGACTGAGTCTGTAATACCTACATGTTTCAAACAGGCCACGATAGTCCACGATAGTCCATGTGCCCAGGAAAGCCAAGGTAACCTGCCTAAATTATTACCACCCCATAGCACTTTAGTCGGTATCCATGAAGTGTTTTGAAAGGCTGGTCATGGCTCACATCAACACCATCATGCCGGAAACCCTAGATCCACTCCAATTCGCATATCGCTCCAACAGATCCACAGATGACGCAATCTCAATCGCACTCCACACTTCCCTTTCCCACCTGGACAAAAGAAACAGCTATGTGAGAATGTTCATTGACTACAGCTCAGCGTTCAACACCATAGTACCCACAAAGCTCATCATTAAGCTAAGGGCCCTGGGACTAAACACCTCCCTCTGCAACTGGATCCTGGACTTCCTGACGGGCCACTCCCCAGGTGGTAAGGTTCGGTAACAACACTTCTGCCACGCTGATACTCAAAAATGGGGCCCCTCAGAGGTGTGTGCTTAGTCCCCTCCTGTACTCCCTGTTCACCCACGACTCCAACACCCTCATTAAGTTTGCTGACAACATAACAGTGGCCTGATCACCAAGAATGATGAGCCAGCCTATAGGGAGGAGGTCAGAGACCTGGCAGTGTGGTGCCAGGACAACATCTCCTTCAATGTGTGAAAGACAAAGGAGCTATAGGAAAAGGAGACCCGAACAGGCCCCCATTAACATCAACAGGGCTGAAGTAGAGCAGGTTGAGAGTTTCAAGTTCCTTGGTGTTCACATCACCAACGAACTATCATAGTCCAAACACACCAAGACAGTTGTGAAGAGGGCACGACAACACCTTTTCCCCCTCAAGAGAATGAAATGATTTGGCATGGGTTCCCAAATCCTCAAAAAGTTCTACAGTTGCACCTTCGAGAGTATCTTGACCGGTTGCATCACCGCCTGGTATAACAACTGCTCGCCATCTGACCATAAGGTGCTACAGAGGGTAGTGCGTACAGCCCATTACATCACTGGGGCCAAGCTTTCTGACATTCAGAACCTATATACTAGGCGGTGTCAAAGGAAGGCCCAAAAAATTGTCAAAGACTCCAGTCACCCAAGTCATAGACTTATCTATGCTACAGCATGGCAAGTCTGCCACTAGTTGTTTATTATCTATGCATAGTCACTTAGCATATTACCTCGACTATCCTGTACCCCCGCACATTGACTCTGTTCTGGTACACCCTGTATATAGCCTCGTTATTGTTATGTACATTTTTTATTTTTTTATTTTTTTAAGTTTTTACTTTAGTTTATTTAGTAAATATTTTCTTAGCTCTATTTCTTGAACTGCATTGTTAGTTAAGGGCTTGTAAGTAAGAATTTCACTGTAAGGTGTTGTTTTCGGCGCATGTGACAAATAAGATTTGATTTGATTTTGTTGCTGGTGATGGGAAACACTCCAGAATCTCCCATAAGTGTTCAATTGTGTTGTGATCTGATGACTGATAGACCCCCTATGCTACTTTGAGACCCCTCTTTCAAAGACACTGATCTCTTCTGGCCATAGTAGCCAAAATAATGGAGAACTGGCATTGTTTTTACATACCCTAAGCATGATGGGATGGTCATTTTTTTATGAACTCGGTAATCACGCCTGTGTGGAACCATCGGCTTTCAATATACTTTGAATCCTTCATTTACTCAAGTGTTTATTTTCTTTTGTCAGTCATCTACCTGTATCTTCCTTTCGCTGTCAGACTGCCTTTTGTGTAGTTGCTGCTAAAATGTTGTTCACTGCTTACAGAATTGGTCAAAACAGTCACTCAAGTTTGGGGAGTTTGTGCTGAGGGCAAATTCACCTTATGACAAGCATGGATTTGCCCCATTATGGTAATTTGCGCATAAAATGATTTAACAGGAAATGTGAAGGTGATATTTGATTCATGTATTACAAGAAAAACATTATTGCCTAAAATGAGGAAGAAAAAAATGTATTCCACTATGGTGTAAGACAAAAAGATAACCTGCGTACCATGACATTGCCCTGATGAGATTTATCCTTTTTCTGTTTTGTTGAAAGTCAAATGTTTGCCCACTGTGCCTTGCATTTTAATGTATTCGTTCAAGCACAAGTCCCCCCCCCCCACTTCATCATAGTGCCGTGGTGATTCATTACTTGCATGCAAAATATGGCCTTGACTTTCCAGTTGTTACATTAGACATCAGCACTGGCCTCTGTAAATCAACCAGTACTGCTAATGGAGGTTTTACACCATTTGTAATTCCTTCTTAGCTGCTGCATAGTAGGGTATTGTCTCTCCTCAGATGACAGCCGTGAAAAAAAAGCCTGTTTTGTCACTAAATCCGGCAGGAACTAGGAGGTGTTACAAGGAGCAGGTGAACCCAAGAGCAGACTCAGATGAGGAGATTGGGATAAGGTATCCAAGGTTATTTTTTAAAAGCAGGGGAAAGATGGTGTGCAGGTCAGGGGAAGATTGGGTGGGTTGCAGGAAGCCAGGTTCTGAGGCTGAGGCTGGAGCGAGGGGAGTAGGGGCTGGGTAAGTAGGTCCAGAGCGGAATCCAAGGAAGCAGTGGAGTGGGTGTTGTGGGTAGGGTGGCAGGACTGAGGAGATGTGGGGCTGGAGTCAGGGACCAGAGTCAGAGCGGATGGAACTATAGGGGAGAGAAAACAGTGTCAGGCAAGGGAAAACAGGCACAACATGAAAACTGACTGACTGAGCAGCCTGAGCAGAGGCTACGATCTGGCGGTGTGGAAGTGGCATGGCTGAGTATTTGTAGAGGTCTTGATTATGGAACAGTTTGCAGCTGGTGGGGATCTGCTCTGACTCCAGCACACCTGTCTCTGCACACACACACACACACACACACACACACACACACACACACACACACACACACACACACACACACACACACACACACACACACACACACACACACACACACACACACACACACACACACACACACACACACACACACACACACACACACACACACACACACACACACACACACACACACACACACACACACACACACGCCTAGCCTAGCCTAGTGGTTAGAGTGTTTGACTAGTAATCGAAAGGTTGCAAGTTCAAATCCCCGAGCTGACAAGGTACAAATATGTTGTTCTGCCCCTGAACAGGCATTTAACCCACTGTTCCTAGGCCATCATTGAAAACAAGAATTTGTTCTTAAATGACTTGCCTAGTAAAATAAAGGTAAAATAAATAAAAAACACACACACAGAGGGAGAGAGCACTGGGGAAGTAGCGGCAGGTCAAGAAGACACAGGATGAGCAGTAGAGGGCATGGCAGGAGCAGATGTAACAGGAGGACCATGAAAAAAACATATAGCTGGAGCTCTTCTGAGCGGTTGGCTGGATATGCCGTCACCCACTATATAGCTAATGCTGATTGGTTTTGGTTCTGCCCACTATAGTGCTGTCTGATAAGAACATGATGTTGAGGCCCATAATTATATACTTGTCTGTCACTACCACACACACGCAGACACAGCTGTTTCCAATAGAGAGTTCTTTATGTGGTCATAAAGAAAGACAGAACATTACATGATTAGGATCTATGTATAAGAGACTAAATAAATATACATGCAATAAAACAGGCAATGAATATAATGATATAGCAGGCTAACCCAGGGATATTTACACACGTTAGCATTATAAACATATTGCCAGAGAAGGTGAGGCCTGGCTACATATCGTATCTGAGGCAATTAGTTACAGCGCATGGGCAAGCGCACGATGGAGGTTATATATTGCAGAGGTAGCATGTGAACGATACAACATTTGCTAATACACATACTGTATAATTAGTAGGCTAGTTGCACTCAGACACACGTAGCAGTGAATACAAATATGAATTGGGTAGCATGCATGGGGTGTACATACTTAAACAAACAATTCTAGCATTAGCTGGGAGCTAGCAAATAACATTTCAAACGTATCTTACAACTATACCCAGCACCAGGCATTTATACAATGCCTTCAGAAAGTATTCACACCCCTAAACCTTTTCCACAATTTCTTGTGTTACAACCTGATTAAAAATTCTTAAATTGCGATTTTGTGTCACTGGCCTCACACAATATCCAATGATAAAATAGTTTTTCAAATATTTCCAAATTAATAAAACATGAAAAGTAGAAATGTCTTGAGTCAATAAGTATTCAGCCCCTTTATTATGGCAAGTCTAAATAAGTTCGGGAGTAAATATTTGCTGAACAAGTCACAATAAGTTGCATGGACTCTGTATGCAATAATAGTGTTTAACATGAGTTTTAAATTACCTCATCTGTATCCCACACAGATTTAACCACAACGACCAGGTAGCATTTCCAATGCCTCACAAAGGGCACCTATTGGTAGATGGGTAAAAACATAAAAAAGCAGACATGGAATATCCTTTTGAGCATGGGGAAGTTATTAATTACACGTTGGATGGTGTATCAATACACCGAGTTACAGTGCCTTCAAAAAAGTATTCATGCCCCTTGGCGGTTTTCCTTTTTTGTTGCATTACAATCATATGGATTTCAAGTAATGGACATACACAAATTAGCTCAAATTGGTGAAGTGAAATGACTACTTTAAAAATACTATATAAAAAAAACAATGGAAAACTGGTGTTTGCATATGTATTCACCCCCTTTGCTATGAAGCCCCTAAATAAGATCTGGTGCAACCAATTACCTTCAGAAGTCGTATAATTAGTTAGATTGCACACAGGTGGACTTTAATTAAGTGTCACATGATCTGTCACATGATCTCACCTGAACACCTGTTCTGAAAGGCCCCAGAGTCTGCAACACCACTAAGCAAGACACCACCAAGCAAGCGGCACCATGAAGACCAAATAGCTCTCCAAACAGGTTATAAAATATATTTGAAACTTTGAACATCCAACGGAGCACCATTTAATCCCTTGTTAAAAAAATGGAAAGAAAATTGCACCACAACAAACCTGCCAAGAGAGGGCCACCCATCATAATTCATGGACCAGGCAAGGAGGGCATTAATCAGAGAGGCGACAAAGAGACCAAAGATAACCCCGAAGGAGCTGCAAAGCTCCACAGCGGAGATTGGAGTATCTGTCCATAGGACCACTTTAAGCCGTACACTCCACAGAGCTGGGCTTTACTGAAGAGTGGGCAGAAAAAAGAAAAACATAAGCAAACACGTTTGGTGTTCGCCAAAAGACATGTGGGAGACTCCCCAAACATATGGAATGTACTCTGGTCAGATGAGACTGAAATTGATCTTTTTAGCCATCAAGGAAAACGCTATGTCTGGTGCAAACCCAACACCTCTCATCACCCCGAGAACACCATCCCAACACAGTGAAGCGTGGTGGTGGCAGCATCATGCTGTGGGGATGTTTTTCATCGGCAGGGACTGGGAAACTGGTCAGAATTGAAGGAATGATTGATGGTGCTAAATTCAGGGATATTCTTGAGGGAAACCTGTTTCAGTCTTCCAGAGATTTGAGACTGGTACGGAGGTACACCATCCAGCAGGACAATGACCCTAGGCATACTGCTAAAGCAACACTCGAGTGGTTTAAGGGGAAACATTTAAATGTCTTGGAGTCACCTAGTCAAAGCCCAGAACTCAATCCAATTGAGAATCTGTGACATGACTTAAAGATTGATGTACACCAGCGGATCCCATCCAACTTAAAGGAGCTGGAGCAGTTTTGCCTTGAAGAATGGGCAAAAATCCCTGTCAATTGATGTGCCAAACTTGTAGAGAATGAAAGTTATGCTTACTCAAGTTCAGTTTTTTTTTATCTTATCTTATTTTATCTTGTTTCACAATAACAAATATTTTGCATGTTGTATGTAATTCGAGGTTGTAAGGCAACAAAATAGTAAACATGCCAAGGGGGGTGAATACTTTTGCAAGCCACTGTACTACAAAGGTACAGGGATCATTTTTAACTCGGTTGCCGGAGAGTTAAGGAACCACTCAGGGATTTCACCATGAGGCCAATGGTGACCTTAAAACAGTTAGAGTTTAATGGCTGTGACTATAATAACCTACATGACCTAGTCAAAAGAAGGAAGCATTGCAAATAATGTTTCAAAGAATTTAACCTTTTGTCCTGAATACAAAGGGTTATGTTTGGGGCAAATCAATCAGTACCATTCTTCATATTTTGAAGCATGGTGGTGGCTGCATCAGTTTTTGTTGTTGATAAAAATAAATGGAATAGAGCTACACACAGGAAAAATCCTAGAGGACATCCTTGTTCAATCTGCTTTCCAACAGACACTGGGAGACAAATTCACCTTTCAGTAGGACAATAACCTAAAACACAAGGCCAAATATACACTGGAGTTGCATTCAAGATGACATTGAATGTTCCTGAGTGGCCTCTTTAGTTTTGACTTAAATCGTCTTGAAAATCTATGACAAGGTGTGACAACTGTTTCTAGCAATGATCAACAACCAACTTGTCAGACCTTGAGGAATTTAAAGAATAATGTGCAAATATTGTACAATCCAGTTGAGCAATGCTCTTAGAGACTCACCCAGAAAGACTCACAGCTGTATTAACTTCCGAAGGTGATTCTTATATGTTTTGACTCAGGTGAGTGAATACTTATGTAAATTAGATATTCATTTCAGTAAATTCAACCTCATTTAATTTGAAAAATCTCATTGAGTGTAAATGGGTGAGAGTAAAAACTTATATTTAAATCAATTTTAAATTCCAGATTTAACACAACAAAATGTGGATTAAGTCAAATTGTATGAATACTTTCTGAAGGCATTGTAAACATCATCAATCATCACATCAAATATGCCCAAGGGAATATCCCCGAACTTACATTCCAATGGACACACAACACTTTGGTTAGGTAACAGCATGTGAATGTCCGTCAGCATCAAACCACTATTCTCCACAGACAGCAAAGCACGCTCTAAGTTGAGGGACATGAGGGGCAGAGCCCTGGAATAAGCCTGAGCACCTTGATTGATTAGAATGAGTAGAGGCTTGAAGGGTGATTGACAGGGCTGCAAGCCAATCACGTTGGAAAGGGACAGACTTTTTTTACATGCCATCTGCACTGACCTGTCTGATAACTCGCAAACATTTTTGGGATAGCTGAAAATACGTTTAGCTACAATATGCTTTCCTAACATTCTAAAATGTTACCAAGGTGACATCATCCTTTCATCCTCAAAAGAGTCTGAGTTAATCTTACCAAAAACTATAAAGCTGTAGCCAATAATAAAATAATAATGATCAAGTCTTCACTACCTACAGTAATTATACATCTAGCTAAGGTGTTTTGAGGTTGTAGAATCAGTATTTATCAAATTTGAAATATGCATGAAAACACGTGTCTGCTTACTGGCTGAACCAGTATCTAATCAATCCATAAAGGCAGGGGTGATAACAATAGCAGTCCACACAATTGATGCTGAATAATCCCTTTAACTAGCTAGCTAGAGTAGCAAAGTTCTAGCTAATGCATACATTCATTTGTATTATCTGTTTAGGCTGAGATTACAGTGCCTAGTTCTACAGCATAGCTTACTGCTTTGTTACAAAGTAGTGAGGCACAGTGCAAGCTGTCCAAGTCAGATACATGCTGATTTCTGAGAACAGTCCCATAACTTTGGTGCTGTACAGCTTCATCAACAAGTTTGCAAACTAGCATCTGTATGGCCATACAAACAAGCTTGTCCTAGGTTGCTAGCTGTAGCAAGTTTGCTCAGCTGATTGAGCATGGTTTGCCATAGTAGCCAGTGTGTCAAAGCTTCCGAAAGTGGAGTGGTTTTCAAAATGAGAAATTAGTGTTAGGTGCATGAACAAAATCTAGATTTGTTTAGAGATGAGTTCCACGTCCTACAAGACAGATCGATTGAAAGACAAGCGTTGCGTAGCAGAGATGCCATCAGACATGAGACAATTGTCATGACTGTCCTGTAAGGATCCAAATAGGTCAGATCAGGTTTACAATGAATAACTTCAACCAGACTTCCTCTCACCCACAGAGGGGGGGAAGGCGGGAACTGGTGGGGGTTAACAACTCACACTCTGTTGTAAATCAAGGACAGAACATTTATCTCTCCAACATTCACAGAGGAATGTCTTTTGTTTCTACAGACTTTTCCCAATGGAACTCTAACACACTATAATTTCTAACATAGAATGTGGGGAACAGTCAGAGGCGACTAATGTAATTTTGTTTGTTGTTTTGTGATGTTATTAAAAATGTTATAAAGGAAATACTGTTACTTGGAAAATGTCCATCTTATGTGTTGTGCATAAAATATGACAAATTATGAAAGTGTTTTGTTAAGAGAGGGGTGTGATTTGAGAAACTATAAGAGATAATACTTTGACATAACTGCACAAATGACAAGTCACGCCCCAAAGTGCAGTCAGAGAGCGTGTCAGGCTGACGGAATCACCCCTCTCGAACAAAATGCATTAAATGATTGGTAATGAAATTAACATATCAGACCAGAGAGACGTAGACCTGCAGCTTTACGTTTAAAGTGGTTTGAACTCTGAATCTCAAAACGAGGTAGAGACGATAAACTCATCTCCCGGACAATCACTGGTATGGCTGATTAGCTGTCTTAAGTAAAATATATTCAAAAGTGAATTGAAGTGGGACCATTCTACTACTCTGTTCAAACCATTGTTTTACGCTACTCCTATCACCCCACTGGGAACCATCAACACGGCTTGCTAGCCTATCTTCAAAAAAGCATCTTCCAGAACGAATGGAAGTAAAATGACATATCAGGTTAGAAGGTAAGACCCAGATGCAGACTGTGTCCAAGTAACAATGTTTATTATAGCAACAGAGGCAAGCAGACAACAGGTCAAGGCGGGTAGGGGTAGATAATCCAAAGTAGTAGGGCAAAGGTACAGGATGGTAGGCAGGGTCAGGCAGGTGGGCTCAGTCAGGACAGGCAACAGTCAAAACCAGGAGTGCGAGAAAAAGAGAGACTGGGTAAAAGCAGGAACTGAGACAAAACGCTAGTTCACTCGACAAACAAGAAGAACTGTCAACATACAAACAGAAAACACAGGTATAAATACACAGGGAATAATTGGTAAGATGGAGGAGGGTGGAGACAATCACAAAGACAGGTGTGACAGTACCCCCCTCTAGGGGAGCCACCTGGCATCCTACCTGGGCGCATACCTGGTTGACCGGGGTGTCGGCCTGGGTCCAGGATGTCTCTGGCAGGGACCCAACACCTCTCCTCCGGACCATAACCCTCCCAGTCAACCAGGTATTAGAACCCCCTGCCCCAAGGTTGAACCTTCAGGAGACGTCTCACCATGTAAGCCTGTCGGCCCATCGAGACATGGGACATCTGAACACATGAAAACTAGGATGTATGCGAAGGGTCCGGGGCAACAGCAGGTGAAGAGCAGAGGGGCTAATAATTTTGGAGATGGAAAATGGGCCGATAAACTGGGGGGAGAGTCATACCTTCTCTCCGAGGCTATACCAGGGAGCCGGGGTTCGGTGGCGATCCACTTGTCGTCGATACCTGGAGGTGGTCTTGAGAGCCGACTGGGCACTCCTCAAGGTACGACAACAGCAGTGGACAAACATCTGGGCAGAAGGCATGCCGACCTCCTCTTACTGCTCAGGGAAGAGCGGGGGGCTGATACCCCAGGGAACACTCAAAAGGAGATAAGCCGAGCATGGAAGGGTGTTGAGGGCATATTCGACCTAGACCAGCTGCTGGCTACATGTGGTGGGGTTGGCGGAGAACAGGCAGCACAGAGTAGTCTCCAGATCCTGGTTGGCTCGCTCCGACTGGCCGTTGTACTGGGGGTGGAATCCAGAGGGGTGGAATCCATTCTTCACCGTTATGTCCTTGAGTCCCCGGTGGTCGATGCATGGGCGCAGGTTCTTTGTCCTTCTCCACAAAGAAGAACCCTGCACTGGCGGGAGAGGACGAAGGATGTATCAACCTGGAGCTAGGGAGTCCCCAATGTAGGTGTCCATAGCCTTGGTCTCTGGTCCTGACAGCGAGTACAGTCATCCCTGGGGCAGAGTGGTGCTAGGGAGAAGGTCAATTCCGCAGTCAAATGGTTGGTGCGGCAGATGTGAAGTGGCCCAGGCCTTGTTGAACACCTACTGAAGGTCCTGGTACTCCGTGGGAATGGCGGAGAGGTCTGGGGTACCTTCCAAGCCCTCAGGAAGACATATCGGGGAAGGTTGCGCTGACTTCAGACACTGGGCGTGGCAGAATGGACTCCAGCCCATGATGGCACCAGTAGACCAGTTGATGAAGGGTTTGTGTCGCTGGAGCCAGGAGAATCCTAAAACCACGGGAATCTGAGGAATTGAATAGTCTCGCTGGAATTCCCTGACACACGTATAGTTGATGGGAGTGGCAATATGAGTGACCGGCCTATAGAGCGCCAGTGTAGTGCTCTAAAATCCATGGGAGTGGAAAGGGGCTGAGTGGGATGATCAGCTCGGAAGCCAGGGTAGCGTCCAAAAAGCTCTCATCGAGCCCCAGAGTTAATGAGGACACGGAGAAATTTAGACTTGTGTCCCCACAGCAGAATGGCATGAAAAGGGGAGCGAGCAAGGGAAGCAGGAATGTTCTCTATATGTCCCACCAGAGTACTCGCTCCTACCAGTGAGCCTGGTCTTTTTTGAAGGGCAAGAGGACACAAAATGACCAAGAGTCCCGCAATACAGACAACTCTTCGTGTTGATCCCGTATTGCTGTTCCGCTGGCGACAGCCCAGCTCTACCTAGTTGCATAGGCTCGGGAAATGATGACTCAGCCGTCTTCGTCGACTCTCTGAAGGCCGGGCAGCCTCGGGTTCTCTTGGCAACGGGTTTATCAGGGACTTCCGGGATGACTCGGAGGCAAGGCGGAACCCTTGGATGTGCGAGCAAAGTTGAATTTCCTCTCCCTCTGTCGTTCCCGTAGTCGCCCATCGGTTCGGATGGTCAAAGCAATGAGGGAACCGAGGTCCATAGGTAACTCCTGAGCTGCAAGCTCATCCTTGACCTCCTTCAGGAACATATTGAACAGTGCTTCCTGGTTCCAAGCACTCTCCCCTGCCCAACGTGCGGATATCCACCACATAGTCTGCCACACTGCGACGAAGTGGATTAGCTTCCGGGCAGCTTCTCTCCCAGACAACCGGGCAGAAGAAAACCTTCTTCACCTGTCCCACGAACCACTCCAGACGAACGCATATTGCCGGCTGTTGTCCCCATACAGCAGTAGCCCAGGTGAGAGCCCTCCCGGACATCAGCGTATTGAGATAGGCTATATTGGAGCGATCCGAGGGGAAGAACGATTGCTGAAGCACGAAAATATGGGTACACTGAGCTAGAAACACCCGACAGGTACTCGGCTCTCCATTGAAGCGTTCCCGGGGGGGTAAGCGAGGCTCCTGAGACGGTGGAGTGACCTATGAGATGGCGCTGCTAGCAGCTGGGTTACCGAGGGGCTGTGGGGTTACCACTGTGGTAGGCTGCCTCCCAGACAACCCACGGAATTGCTCTAGCAAAATGTCCAATGCCCGGTTATGGTGTGCAGCCAACATTTGGATCCCCTCCATAACGTCACGAAGCAGTTCCTCGTGCCTCCCAATGGTTGTTCCTTGGGAGGAGATGTCGCGCAGCTGGCCCGGGTCTGCTGGGTCAGTCATGGCCAGTTCGTACATTCAGGTTAGAAGGTAAGACCCAGATGCAGACTCTGTCGAAGTAACAATGTTTATTACAGCAACGGGGGCAGGCAAACGACAGGTCAAGGCAGGCAGGGGTCGATAATCCAGAGTAGTGGGGCAAAGGTACAGAATGGCAGGCAGGGTCAGGGGCAGGCAGAGGGGTCAGGCAGGTGAGCTCAGAGACAGGACAGGTAAGGGTCAAAACCAGGAAGGTGAGAAAAAGAGAGACTGGGTAAAAGCAGGAGCTGAGACAACACTGGTTGATTTGACAGACAAGACGAACTGGCAACAGACAAACAGAGAAGACAGGTATAAAAGAGGGCATAATGGGGAAGATGGGCGACACAAAGACAGGTGAAACAGATCAGGCTGTGACATTGTAGTTCTGTTCAGGACTACACAATAAGGTCTACTGCAGAGGAAACAAAAGTAGAAGACTTGTTGGAAACCCTTTAAGACAATCAGAGCCTTACAAATTTGCCTGCTAAAAAGGCCCAACCCCCTTTCCAAGATGGCCAGGTTCCGAGAGAGACACAGCGAACCAAGGCATTTCACGTAAATACATTCATGATTTCTTACTCCAAGTGGGCGGTGGTTTGTGTGCAAGTTGTAGGAGTACTATGTGAGAGTAGTTTATAAACATACCAACAGGGTGTCAGGGTCCCTCTCTCTCGCCCTCTCCATGTCTTTTGCAACAACATATTATTGTCAGTCCTCTAGAGACATGTTTTTAACGTATTAAGGGCGTATGCTCATCCTGTGTTACCATTTAATGTATGCCTAGTGTGTAGGGTATTGTAGTAGCAAGCTGTAGTGCTGCACAAAACACAACCACCTTGTCTTGTAAGTACTAGTAACAATGCCATTGCCCTTAAGTGCTTTTTCACCAGTCCTTTGGCAGTAGAATCGCTCATTCTTTATAACTTCACATTTGGTGTTAGTAACCCAACACTCCCAGAGCAAAGCCTAATTGATCAATCTGAATCTCAATTAAGTTACAGTATAATTGCTTTTTTAGGTCTACAAACATGTCTTTGCTCATCCGAACAGCCAGGCAGCATCTGTTTATCGTCCTACCACACTATGCATTGTGTCGTTATTTGACTTTAACAATCTGAAGACTGTTATTAATCTAATTACCTAAAGACGTTTAATTGTTACGCAATTAAATGAATCATGTAACAATTAACTTATTAGGATCTGGGGCACCACAAGAGCGGTTCTTTAAAGAATTACCATCTCCCAAATTAAACTCTAAAAGTCTTTACCTATCACATCTATATACAGTCATCTTGATAATCATAACCTCGTAGCATATCAACATTCTGAACAGTCGTAACCTTGCATCTGCAAAAACCTGAGCCTTACTTATGATTCAGGACTACACAAATTGATTTAATTCTTTATTTATTTACTAGCTAATTAATTTAACTTGCTGAACCCATGCCGACCCAAGTTTCCCAGTTCAAGTTTCAGATACAGCATTTGTTATGTGGGTAAACCACCATGCTTTTATTTTATGTCACATTTCTCACAGTGAAATTTATTGGAATCGTAATAGGAAAGGGACCCAGCAGGCTTCCACCAACTGACTGTTGATGGGATCAATACTTTAGATGTGTGTAAGTCTGAAGTGAAACTAGCATTAGCTGTCTCCCAAATGACATCCTGTTCCTTATATTGCTCTAGGGCCCAGGTCAAAAGTTGTGCACTATATAGGGAGCCATTTCAGACGCAACTAACAGACTTACAGGCATGTGTCGGTATGCGTGGATGTGATATGTGTGTGTGTGATTGCGTGTGTACATAGCATATACAGTGTATTCGGAAACTATTCAGACCCTTGACTTTTTTCACATTTTTTTACGTTACAGCCTTATTCTAAAATGGATGATTTTTTTTCTTCACAATACCCCATAATGACGAAGCAAAAATAACTTTTGGTACATTTCAGCACATTTATTAAAAATAAAAAATAGAAATACCGTACTCAGACCCTTTGCTATGAGACACGAAATTGAGACTGGTGCATCCTGTTTATATTGATCATCCTTGAGATGTTTTTACAACTTGTTTGGAGTCCACCTGTGGTAAAGGTACAAAGCTGTCTATATGAGGTTCCACAGCTGACAGTGTATGTCAAAGCAAAAACCAAGACATGAGGTCGAAGGATTTGTCTGTAGAGCTCCGAGACAGGATTGTGTAGAGGCACAGATCTGGGGAAGGGTACCAAAAAATATCTGCAGCTTTGGAGGTCCCCAAGAACACAGTGGCCTCCATCATTTTTAAATGGAAGAAGTTTGGGACCACCAAGACTCTGCCTAGAGCTGGCTGCTCTACCAAACTGAGCAATCGGGGGAGAAGGGCCTTGGTCAGGGAGGTGACTGTCATGCCCTGGTCGAAGTATATTATGTTTGTCTTCATTTATTTGGTCAGGCCAGGGTGTGACATGGGTTATTGTGGTGTGTTTTTGTCTTGGGGTTTTGTGTGTTTTGTCTAGCATAGTCTATGGCTGCCTGAGGCGGTTCTCAATCAGAGTCAGGTGATTATCGTTGTCTCTGATTGGAAACCATATTTAGGCAGCCATATTCTTTGAGTATTTAGTGGGTGATTGTTCCTGTCTCTGTGTTAGTTTTCACCAGACAGAC
>NW_027016557.1:0-101385 GCF_036934945.1 Oncorhynchus masou masou | reverse complement strand
AGGCTTGTTATTTATTTATTTTTATTTCACCTTTATTTAACCAGGTAGGCCAGTTGAGAACAAGTTCTCATTTACAACTGCTACCTGATCAAGATAAAGCAAAGCAGTGCGACAAAAACAACAACACAGAGTTACACATGGGCTAAACAAAAGTACAGTCCATAACACAATAGAAAAATCTCTGTTCAGTGTGTACAAATGTAGTAAGATGTAGTAAGATTAGGGAGGTAAGGCAATAAATAGGCCATAGTGGCAAAATAATCACAATTTAGCATTAACACTGGAGTGATAGATGTGCAGATGATGATGTGCAAGAAGAGATACCGGGGTGCAAAAGAGCAACAACCAAATAAATAACAATATGGGGATGATGTAGTTGGGTGTACTATTTACAGATGGGCTGTGTACAGGTACAGGGATTGGTAAGCTGCTCTGACAGCTGATGCTTAAAGTTAGAGAGGGAGATAGAAGTCTCCAGTTTCAGTGATTTTTGCAATTCGTTCCAGTCATTGGCAGCAGAGAACTGGAAGGAAAGGCAGCCAAATGGGGTGTTGGCTTTGTGGATGAGCAGTGAAATATACCTGCTCGAGTCTGTGCTATGGGTGGGTGTTGCTATGGTGACCAGTGAGCTGAGATAAGGCGGGGCTTTACCTAGAAAAGACTTATAGATGACCTGGAGCCAGTGGGTCTGGCAACAAATATGCATCGAGGGCCAGCCAATGAGAGCATACAGGTCGCAGTGGTGGGTAGTATATGGGGCTTGACCTCAACCCTGGATTTCCACTAGATGTTGGAACATTGCTGCAGGGACTTGCTTCCATTTAGCCACAAGAGCATTACTGAGGTCGGGCACAGATGTTGGGCGATTAGGTCTGGCTCACAATCTGCGTTGTAATTCATCCCAAAGGTATTCACTGGGGTTGAGGTCAGGACTCTGTACAGGCCTGTCAAGTTCTTCCACACCAATCTCGGCAAATAATTTCTGTATTGACTTCGCTTTGTGCACGGGGGTATTGTCATGCTGAAACAGGAAAAAGCCTTCCCCAAACTGTTGCCACATTGTTGGAAGCAAAGAATCGTATAGATTGTCATTGTATGCTGTAGTGCTAAAATTCTCTTCACCGGAACTAAGGGGCGTAGCTCGAACAATGAAAAACAGCCCAAACCACTATTCCTCCTCCACCAAACTTTACAGTTGGCACTATGCATTGGGGCAGGTAGCGTTCTCCTGGCATGCCAGATGGTGAAGCGTGATACATCACTCCAGGGAACGCGTTTCCACTGCTACGGAGTCCAATGGCGGGGAGCTTTACACCACTCTAGGCGATGCTTGGCATTGCACATTGTGATATTAGGCTTGTGTGAGGCTGCTCGGCCATGGAAACCCATTTCATTAAGCTCCCGTCGAACAGTTATTGTGCTGACGTTGCTTCCAGAGGCAGTTTGGAACTCGGTAGTGAGTGTTGCAACCGAGGACAGGCACGCTACGCGCTTCAGCACTCAACGGTCCCGCTCTGTGTGCTTGTGTTGCCTAAAACTTTGCGGTTGAGCTGTTATTGCTCCTAGACATTTCCACCTCACAATAGTTGACAGTTTACCGGGGCAGCTCTAGCAGGGCACAAATCTGATGAACTGAATTGTTGGAAAGGTGACATCCTACTGTATGATGGTGCCACGTTGAAGGTCACTAAGCTCTTTATTAAGGCCATTCTACTGCCAATGTTTGTCTATGAATCTTAAAATTGCATGGCTGTGTGCTTGATTTTATACACCTGTCAGCAACGGGTATGGCTGAAAGAGACGAATCGACTAATTTGAAAGGGTGTCCGACATACTTTTGTATATATAGTTTATATGACGGCACAACTACCAGACATTAAAACTACTACTAATAACTACAACTCTAACATTTTCGATCTTATCATGACTTCCAGTTTTGCTCGATTGTTTTGATCTGATTGGCTGTCTGACGGTGTCTCCACCCAGTGCCCTCCAGTTGCTCTCCAATCAGGAGCCTGCTTGTGCATATCCCCCACGCCTGCCAGTGCCTCGACAGTCTCACCCAGTTGCTACGCTATGACAACCTGGCCCCTCCTAAACTGTCCATGCTCGCCCTGACAGAAAAGCTAACCCTGCTAAAACATGACATGTCCGAGCTACCCAAGCAGGCACAACAGTACTGCCAAATTATCCTCAACAGACTTAACCCAAACACAATGTCCCAACCCCAGGAGGATGCCTCCAAGGAGTAGCACTCCCTTCCCCTGTCCCAACGCCTTCCCCTCCCTGCAGACCTGTAGTTAGATTCATAAAATGAGTGTCAAATTAGATCAACCTTCTCCTCAGAGCACCAAATCAAGTGTTGTGCCATGCCGTGCTGTGTTGTGTCGTTCTTTCACATCAATGACAATAGCCTCTTTATTTTTATTATTACTTTTTCTACATTATAGAATAATAGGGAAGACATCAAAACTATGAAATAACAAATATGGAATCATGTAGCAACCAAAAAAGTGCCAAACAAATCAAAACACACTCCACATTTGAGACTCTTCAAAGTAGTCCCCCCCCCCGCTCTAATAGCCTCTTTACTGTTGTACCCAAGTTATCCCTGGGCTAAGCAAACCCCATGGGTTCTGGAATGTTTTAGTCTTCCTACAAAAGTTCTAGGACGCTCTTGAGCGTCAGAACAGAACGCTCTTGAGTGAGTTTTCTAGAGTTCTAGAATAATCTGTCGGGGATTCCTCAGAGAGTTCTGGAATGTTGATGTGTATCAACGTTCTAGACTTTGTGTTCTTCAGAGAACGTTGGTAGGGATAGAGGGAATGTGCTGCCAGCAGTTAAAGTAGAGGATGTGGACAGAGACGTAGTGATGGGAGGGAGTTGCAAGATCCCCCAGATCATCACCTCCCAGGACCCCCTGTCCACCTCTCTGACCGTGCCTCTCGTCCCCATGACCAAGCTTCAGGTAAACTGACTATACACTCTGCTGCTTCAAAAGTCTACCTGATGATTATAGGTAAACTTAGCAAAAAAATAAACATCCACTCACTGTCAACTGCGTTTATTTTCAGCACACTTAACATGTGGAAATATTTGTATGAACGCAACAAGATTCAAAAACGGAGACATAAACTGAACAAGTTCGACAGACGTGCCATCGACAGGAATGGAATAGTGTGTCCCTGAGCAAAGGGGGGGTCAAAATCAAAAGTAAGTTCGTATCTGGTGTGGCCACCAGCTGCATTAAGTACCGCAGCACATCTCCTCCTCATGGACTGCACCAGATTTGCCAGTTCTTGCTGTGAGATGTTACCCCACTCTTCCACCAAGGCACCTTCAATTTCCCAGACATTTCTGGGGGGAATGGCCCTAGCCCTCACCCTCCAATCCAACAGGTCCCAGACGTGCTCAATGGGATTGAGATCCGGGCTCTTCACTGGCCATGGCAGAACACTGACATTCCTGTCTTGCAGGAAATCACGCACAGAACGAGCAGTATGGCTGGTGGCATTGTCATGCTGGAGGGTCATGTCAGGATGAGCCTGCAGGAAGGGTATCACATGAGGGAGGAGGATGTCTCCCCTGTAACGCACAGTGTTGAGATTGCCTGCAATGACAACAAGCTCAGTCCAATAGAGCTGTGACACACCGCCCCAGACCATGACGGACCCTCCACCTCCACATCGATCCCGCTCCAGAGTACATTCCTTCAATGATAAACGTCAATCCGACCGTCACCCCTGGTGAGACAAAACCTCGACTCGTCAGTGAAGAGTACTTTTTGCCAGTCTTGTCTGGTCCAGCGACGGTGGGTTTGTGCCTATAGGCGATGTTGTTGCCGGTGATGTCTGGTGAGGATCTGCCTTACAACAGGCCTACAAGCCCTCAGTCCAGCCTCTCTCAGCCTATTGCCAACAGTCTGAGCACTGATGGAGGGATTGTGCATTCCTGGTGGAACTCGGGCAGTTGTTGTTGCCGTCCTGTACCTGTCCCGCAGATGTGATGTTCGGATGTTCGGGTGTACTGATCCTGTGCAGGTGTTGACGATCAGTTGTCTGTCCTGTCTCCCTGTAGCGCTGTCTTAGGCGTCTCAAAGTACGGACATTGCAATTTATTGCCCTGGCCACATCTGCAGTGCTCATGCCTCCTTGCAACATGCCTAAGGCACGTTCACACAGATGAGCAGGGATCCTGGGCATCTTTCTTTTGTGTGTTTTCCAGAGTCAGTAGAAAGGCCTCTTTAGTGTCCTAAGTTTTCATAACTGTGACCTTAATTGCCTACCGTCTGTAAGCTGTTAGTGTCGTAACGACCGTTCCACAGGTGCATGTTCATTAATTGTTTATAGTTCATTGAGCAAGCATGGGAAACCGTGTTTAAACCCTTTACAATGAGGATCTGTGAAGTTATTTAGATTTTTATGAATTATCTTTGAAAGACAGGGTTCTGAAAAAGGGACGAGTCTAGCTGTACAAACTTGCTCTGTAGTGATTTTCCTAGGATGACCCTAATATTACTCTCTCTCTTTTTCTCACACATTCAGCAAAGCTGTGGTTACAGAGTAAGTTATGGCAGCTTTGTTTGTGCAGCTATTCTGCCCTTTTATCTTTGTCTCAAATCAAATCAAATCAAATTGATTTATATAGCCCTTCGTACATCAGCTGATATCTCAAAGTGCTGTATAGAAACCCAGCCTAAAACCCCAAACAGCAAGCAATGCAGGTGTAGAAGCACGGAAGTCTCCTATTGCCTAACCTTGTTTCGCCTTCCCCTCAGTGGCTTGCTTCTCCTGGTAGAAGAGAGAAGTGCTGAAGAGGATGATGTTTGTGTTTTTGATGACTTGGAGATGCAGACCGGCCTCCTGACTGTGGAAGATGAGTGAGTGATGCCACACAGGCAAATGCACAACATGTATGCAAAACCAGTGGAGGCTTCTGGGCAGAGGACAGCTCTTAACAATGGCTGGAATGGAGTAAATGGAATCAATCATATATATTTGCACCTTTTTTTAATTAGGAAAGTCAGTTCAGAACAAATTATTATTTACAATTAGACAGCCTAGGAACAGTGGGTTAACTACCTTGTTCAGTGGCAGAACAATTTTTACCTTGTCAGCTCAGGGATTCGATCCACCAACCTTGCAGTTACTGGAATAACACTCTAACCAATAGGCTACCTGCCACCCCTCGTTATGGAAGCCACGCATTTGATTTATTTGATACCATTACTATGAGCCCGTCCTCCCCAATTAAGGTGCCACCAAACTCCTGTGATGCAAACACGCATTTACACTTGCACACACACACTCGCTCACTCACTGATGATGTCATATACTGCAGGGATCGTCCAGCATCAGTGGCCAGCTATGGCAGTGTGAATATCCAAGAGGGAGTGACTACGCTGGTCAAGCTGTTTAAGGCGAGGACGGTCCACAAGAAGGAAAAACTGATGGACCCTGATGACTCTGAAGAAGACAGCCCCAAGCCTGTAGGTTACCACTAAACATGACCTGATCTTTAACTTGTGACCCTGACCCTTGACCTTACAACAAGCAACATAGACAATTGCCATACGATTTTCTAAAATACACAAATGCAAGCCTGACCCACATCCTTTTTCACATAATCTATAACTTTTGACTCCCAGCCCCAGCCAAGGCACCCCCTCCTCCCCTGCCCCCAGAAGAGGATATGAAGGACATCCCAGGCCCGGTGGAGGAGGAAGAGGCGGAGGAGTACTGGGACTTGTATGGATACCGAATCAAAATTCTCAAACTTCCCAAAATGCTCCCACTTCCTAGTTGGCTTCAAACCATAGTGGACTATCGTTTCCCATCCAGCATCGACCTCTAAACTGGTGAGTTTTAACATATTATACTTAAGCACTAAGGCCAGAGGAGGTGTGGTACTGTGTATGGCCAATATTCCACGGCAAAGGGCTGTTCTTATGCTCATCGCAATGAGTGCCTTTGTACACCCCTTAGCCGTGGTATATTGGCCATATACCACAAATGACTGAGGTGCATTACTGCTATTATAAACTGGTTATCAACCCCCCAAAAAAGTTTCACCTTTATTTAACCAGGTAGGCTAGTTGAGAACAAGTTCTCATTTATAACTGCGACCTGGCCAAGATAAAGCATAGCAGTGTGAACAGACCACAACACAAAGTTACACATGGAGTAAACAATAAACAAGTCAATAACACAGTAGGAAAAAAAGTATATATACATTGTGTGCAAAAGGCATGAGGAGGTAGGCGAATAATTACAATTTAGCAGATTAACACTGGAGTGATAAATGATCAAATGGTCACGTGCAGGTAGAGATACTGGTGTGCAAAAGAGCAGAAAAGTAAATAAATAAAAACAGTATGGGGATGAGGTAGGTAAATTGGGTGGGCTATTTACCGATGGACTATGTACAGCTGCAGCGATCGGTTAGCTGCTCAAATAGCAGATGTTTAAAGTTGCAGTGCCTTGCAAAAGTATTCACCCCCCGTGCCATTTTTCCTATTTTGTTGCATTACAACCTGTAATTTAAATTTCATGTAATGGACATTCACAAAATAGTCCAGAATGGTGAAGTGAAATTTAAAAAATAACCTAAAATTACAACGGAAAGTGGTGCATGCATATGTATTCACCCCCTTTGCTACAAAGCCCCTAAATATGATCTGCTGCAACCAATTACCTTCAGAAGTCACATAATTCATTAAATAAAGTTCACCTGTGTGCAATCTAAGTGTCACATGAACGGTCACATGATCTCAGTATATATACACCTGTTCCGGAAGGACCCAGTGTCTGCAACACCACTAACGAAAGGGCACCACCAAGCCAGCAGCACCATGACGCCCAAGGAGCTCTCTAACAGGACAGGGACAAAGTTGTGGAGATCAGGGATGGGTTATAAAAAATATCAGAAACATTTAACATCCTACTGAGCACCATTAAATCCATTATTAAAAAATTGAAAGAATATGGCACCACAACAAACCTGCCAAGAGAGGGCCGCTCACCAAAACTCATGGACCAGGCAAGGAGGGCATTAATCAGAGAGGCAACAAAGAGACCAAAGATAACCCTGAAGGAGCTGCAAAGCTCCACAGAGGAGATTGGAGTATCTGTCCATAGGACCACATTAAGCCATACACTCTACAGAGCAGGGCTTTATGGAGGTGGCCAGAAAAAAAGCCATAGCTTAAAGAAAAAAATAACAAACATGTTTGGTGTTCGCCAAAAGGCATGTGGGAGACTCCCTGACACCCTCAGCACACAGGGGGACAAACACCTGCCTGGAGGTGACAGCATTCCCTCCCCCGTATGCCCCCCTAGGCACAACTATGACAACATAACCAACAAAAACGGGTCACAACTCCTGCAGCTCTGTCGCACGCTGGGTATGTACATAGTCAATGGTAGGCTTCGAGGGGACTCCTATGGTAGGTACACCTATAGCTCATCTCTTGGCAGTAGTACTGTAGACTACTTTATCACTGACCTCAACCCAGAGTCTCTCAGAGCGTTCACAGTCAGCCCACTGACACCCCTATCAGACCACAGCAAAATCACAGTCTACCTAAACAGAGCAATACTCAATCATGAGGCATCAAAGCCAAAGGAACTGAGTAACATTGAGAAATGCTATAGATGGAAGGAATGCAGTTTAGAAACCTACCAAAAAACAATTAGGCAACAACAAATTCAATCCCTTTTAGACAATTTCCTGGGTAAAACGTTCCACTGTAATAGTGAAGGTGTAAACTTGGCAGTAGAAAATCTTAACAGTATATTTGACCTCTCAGCTTCCCTATCAAATCTAAAAATCTCAAATAGAAAACCGAAGAAAATTAACAACAATGACAAATGGTTTGATGAAGAATGCAAAAATCTAAGAAAGAAATTGAGAAACCTGTCCAACCAAAAACATAGAGACCCGGAAAACCTGAGTCTACGCCTTCACTATGGTGAATCACTAAAACAATACAGAAATACACTACGGAAAAAGAAGGAACAGCATGTCAGAAATCAGCTCAATGTAATTGAAGAATCCATAGACTCTAACCACTTCTGGGAAAATTGGAAAACACTAAACAAACAACAACACGAAGAATTATCTATCCAAAATGGAGATGTATGGGTAAACCACTTCTCCAATCTTTTTGGCTCTATAACAAAGAATAAAGAGCAAAAACATATACATGATCAAATACAGATCTTAGAATCAACTATTAAAGACTACCAGAACCCACTGGATTCTCCAATTACATTGAATGAGTTACAGGACAAAATAAAAACCCTCCAACCCAAAAAAGGCCTGTGGTGTTGATGGTATCCTCAATGAAATGATCAAATATACAGACAACAAATTCCAATTGGCTATACTAAAACTCTTTAACATCATCCTTAGCTCTGGCATCTTCCCCAATATTTGGAACCAAGGACTGATCACCCCAATCCACAAAAATGGAGACAGATTTGACCCCAATAACTACCGTGGAATATGCGTCAACAGTAACCTTGGGAAAATCCTCTGCATTATCATTAACAGCAGACTCGTGCACTTCCTCAATGAAAACAATGTACTGAGCAAATGTCAAATTGGCTTTTTACCAAATTACCGTACAACAGACCATGTATTCACCCTGCACACCCTAATTGACAACCAAACAAACCAAAACAAAGGCAAAGTCTTCTCATGCTTTGTTGATTTCAAAAAAGCCTTCGACTCAATTTGGCATGAGGGTCTGCTATACAAACTGATGGAAAGTGGTGTTGGGGGTAAAACATACGACATCATAAAATCCATGTACACAAACAACAAGTGTGCGGTTAAAATTGGCAAAAAACACACAAATTTCTTCACACAGGGTCGTGGGGTTAGACAGGGATGCAGCTTAAGCCCCACCCTCTTTAACATATATATCAACGAACTGGCACGGGCACTAGAAAAGTCTGCAGCACCCGGCCTCACCCTACTAGAATCTGAAGTCAAATGTCTGCTGTTTGCTGATGATCTGGTGCTTCTGTCACCAACCAAGGAGGGCCTACAGCAGCACCTAGATCTTATGCACAGATTCTGTCAGACCTGGGCCCTGACAGTAAATCTCAGTAAGACCAAAATAATGGTGTTCCAAAAAGGTCCAGTCACCAGGACCACAAATACAAATTCCATCTAGACACTGTTGCCCTAGAGCACACAAAAAACTATACATACCTTGGCCTAAACATCAGCGCCACAGGTAACTTCCACAAAGCTGTGAACGATCTGAGAGACAAGGCAAGAAGGGCATTCTATGCCATCAAAAGGAACATAAATTTCAACATACCAATTAGGATTTGGCTAAAAATACTTGAATCAGTCATAGAGCCCATTGCCCTTTATGGTTGTGAGGTCTGGGGTCCGCTCACCAACCAAGACTTTACAAAATGGGACAAACACCAAATTGAGACTCTGCACGCAGAATTCTGCAAAAATATCCTCCGTGTACAACGTAGAACACCAAATAGTGCATGCAGAGCAGAATTAGGCCGATACCCACTAATTATCAAAATCCAGAAAAGAGCTGTTAAATTCTATAACCACCTAAAAGGAAGCGATTCCCAAACCTTCCACAACAAAGCCATCACCTACAGAGAGATGAACCTGGAGAAGAGTCCCCTAAGCAAGCTGGTCCTGGGGCTCTGTTCACAAACACAAACACACCCTACAGAGCCCCATGACAGCAGCACAATTAGACCCAACCAAATCATGAGAAAACAAAAAGATAATTACTTGACACATTGGAAAGAATTAACAAAAAAACAGAGCAAACTAGAATGCTATTTGGCCCTACACAGAGAGTACACAGCGGCAGAATACCTGACCACTGTGACTGACCCAAAATTAAGGAAAGCTTTGACTATGTACAGACTCAGCGAGCATAGCCTTGCTATTGAGAAAGGCCGCCGTAGGCAGACATGGCTCTCAAGAGAAGACAGGCTATGTGCTCACTGCCCACAAAATGAGGTGGAAACTGAGCTGCACTTCCTAACCTCCTGCCCAATGTATGACCATATTAGAGAGACATATTTCCCTCAGATTACACAGATCCACAAAGAATTCGAAAACAAATCCAATTTTGAAAAACTCCCATATCTACTGGGTGAAATTCCACAGTGTGCCATCAGAGCAGCAAGATTTGTGACCTGTTGCCACGAGAAAAGGGCAACCAGTGAGGAACAAACACCATTGTAAATACAACCCATATCTATGCTTATTTATTTTATCTTGTGTCCTTTCAAATTTGTACCTTGTAAAAACACTGTATATATATATCTAATATGACATTTGTAATGTCTTTATTGTTTTGAAACTTCTGTATGTGTGATGTCTACTGTTAATTTTTATTGTTTACCTTACTTGCTTTGGCAATGTTAACACATGTTTCCCATGCCAATAAAGCCCCTTGAATTGAATTGAATTGACTCCCCAAAAATATGGAAGAAGGTACTCTGGTCAGATGTGACTAAAATGGAGCTTTTTGGCCATCAAGGCAAACACTATATCTGGCACAAACACAACACCTCTCATCACCCCGAGAACAACATCCCCACAGTGAAGCATGGTGGTGTGGAGATGTTTTTCATCGGCAGGGACTGGGAGTTTTGCCTTGAAGAATGGGCAAAAATCCCAGTGGCTCGATGTGCCAAGCCTATAGAGACATATCCCAAGAGACTTGTAGCTGTTATTGCTGCAAATGGTGTCTCTACAAAGTATTGACTTTTGGGGGGTGAATAGTTATGCATGCTCAAGTTTTCAATTTTTTTGTCTTATTTCTTGTTTGTTTCACAATAAAAAATATTTTTGCATCTTCAAAATGGTAGGCATGTTGTGTAAATCAAATGATACAAACCCCCACAAAATCTATTTTAATTCCAGGTTGTAAGGAAACAAAATAGGAAAAATGCCAAGGGGGGTGAATACTTTCACAAGGCACTGTAATTATTCAGTGAACAAGTAATTTTGTATTTAAGCGATGAGGCACTAGGGGGTGTGGTGTATTGCCAATATACCACGTTTAAGGACTGTTCTTAGGCACGACGCAACGCAGATTGCCTGCATACAGCCCTTAGCCGTGGTATATTAGCCATATGCTACAAACCCAAGACGTGCCTTTTCGCAATTGTAAACGTAATTAGAACGGTAAACAAATAATTTGCCGTCATAAACGTGGTGTACAATCTAATATAGCACGGCTTTCAGCCAATCAGTATCCAGGACACAAACTGTATAATAGTGGATAGTATCCCTCACCAATTGGACTACCATATACCCCCATACCATTATACATTCCTATACAACACAATACTTTACCGACATGACCAACTGGCGAATGAGTGCGCCTGTTACAGTCTCATATCACAACTGGATCTTGACAATAAAAAATGAACTATTACCAACCTGATCTTCGTCCCTGATACTAATGCAATGAAATCATAATATGCCTTTTATCCCCCACTGAGTTTTTATATTCACGTTGTAGTTGACTCTGCTCTGCTCTGTTTGTGCCTATTGTCTCCCTGTAGACCTGGTCTACGTGGTGTGGCTGTTCTTTGTGATGATGGCGTGGAACTGGAACGAGTGGCTGATCCCTGTGCGCCGGGCCTTCCCCTACCAGACTGCAGACAACATCTACTGGTGGCTGTTAATGGATTATACCTGTGACCTTATTTACATCAACGACATCCTGGTCTTTCAGCCCCGCCTGGAGTTTGTACGCAGAGGAGATGTTGTGGTAAGGGGATCTGGATACTCGTGTATCCTGTAGGCAACCACATATGCACATGCGTATACAGAGATTCACATATACACAAACAGGCCCTCTATGGCATGTATTACTAGAAAATGTATGCCAACACAGACAGTCATACACACAGAGTCAGAAAAAAAATCTGAAACACACATACATGTACATATTTATAAATACAAGGAACAAAATGATGTTCTAATTTCTTATATTTTCCTACAGAGTGACAAAAAGGACATGAGAGACAACTACATGACAACAGAGCGAATTCAAGGTGAGGCTGAAGCTCCACTGTTTCTCCTTGTTGACTAGGCTAGTAGATAAGTAACTCTATATTTCTAAGATGGACGTGAGGAGTGTTGGTTTGTTATAGAATTATTTGTCTTTCAGATGGATTGTATCAGTATGTTCCCCATGGAGACATTTTACTACTTTGCTGGAGTTAACTCCCTCCTCAGATTCCCCCGCCTACTGAAGGTACACACACATACACATACATTCTTTGTAGTGCTTAGATCTTAGTGATTAGTGTTTGATTATTGATGCCTCTCTGTTGTCTCTCTCTCTCTCTCTGTTTCAGTACATGGCTGTCTTTGAGTTCAGTGACCGTTTGGAAGCAGTAATGAAGAAAGCCTATATCTACAGGTACCAGAGAGGAACACAGATAGAACACACTTTGACCATCAACCACACATACATACTCTACACAGGACATTTGTTCAGCACGTAAACACTCAGCAGAGAAAACTAAGCCAACACACTCAAAACACAATATGCATATGTAGCCAGCAGAGGGTGCTGTAGTCCTTACTGAGCTCAACTAACTTTTTCTCATTCCCCCTCCTCTCGCTCTCCCTCTCTCAGAGGGATCCTGACCACTTCCTAACTGTTGTATTCTCTCCACATCAACGCCTGTCTGTTCTATTGGGGTTCTGACTATGAGGGGCTGGGGTCCACTAAGTGGGTCTACGACGGCAGAGGGAACAGGTGAGGAGAATACCGCTAAACAGTCACTAAACAGCCAAAAACCTCACACCAAACACATTACCACAATACAAAACAGTTTTTTCTAAGTCCTCTTCTGCTATCACCTTTAAAATGTGTATTTATCCCAGATGTGTGTGTGCATGTATTTGCCTGACATCTGTGTGTATACTGTACCTCTGTCTGTCTGTGTGCCCAGTTACAGTGCCTTGCGAAAGTATTCGGCCCCCTTGAACTTTGCGACCTTTTGCCACATTTCAGGCTTCAAACATAAAGATATAAAACTGTATTTTTTGTGAAGAATCAACAAGTGGGACACAATCATGAAGTGGAACGACATTTATTGGATATTTCAAACTTTTTTAACAAATCAAAAACTGAAAAATTGGGCGTGCAAAATTATTCAGCCCCCTTAAGTTAATACTTTGTAGCGCCACCTTTTGCTGCGATTACAGCTGTAAGTCGCTTGGGGTATGTCTCTATCAGTTTTGCACATCGAGAGACTGAAATTTTTTCCCATTCCTCCTTGCAAAATAGCTCGAGCTCAGTGAGGTTGGATGGAGAGCATTTGTGAACAGCAGTTTTCAGTTCTTTCCACAGATTCTCGATTGGATTCAGGTCTGGACTTTGACTTGGCCATTCTAACACCTGGATATGTTTATTTTTGAACCATTCCATTGTAGATTTTGCTTTATGTTTTGGATCATTGTCTTGTTGGAAGACAAATCTCCGTCCCAGTCTCAGGTCTTTTGCAGACTCCATCAAGTTTTCTTCCAGAATGGTCCTGTATTTGGCTCCATCCATCTTCCCATCAATTTTAACCATCTTCCGTGTCCCTGCTGAACAAAAGCAGGCCAAAACCATGATGCTGCCACCACCATGTTTGACAGTGGGGATGGTGTGTTCAGGGTGATGCGCTGTGTTGCTTTTACGCCAAACATAAAGTTTTGCATTGTTGCCAAAAAGTTCAATTTTGGTTTCATCTGACCAGAGCACCTTCTTCCACATGTTTGGTGTGTCTCCCAGGTGGCTTGTGGCAAACTTTAAACAACACTTTTTATGGATATCTTTAAGAAATGGCTTTCTTCTTGCCACTCTTCCATAAAGGCCAGATTTGTGCAATATATGACTGATTGTTGTCCTATGGACAGAGTCTCCCACCTCAGCTGTAGATCTCTGCAGTTCATCCAGAGTGATCATGGGCCTCTTGGCTGCATCTCTGATCAGTCTTCTCCTTGTATGAGCTGAAAGTTTAGAGGGACGGCCAGGTCTTGGTAGATTTGCAGTGGTCTGATACTCCTTCCATTTCAATATTATCGCTTGTACAGTGCTCCTTGGTATGTTTAAAGCTTGGGAAAACATTTTTGTATCCAAATCCGGCTTTAAACTTCTTCACAACAGTATCTCGGACCTGCCTGGTGTGTTTCTTGTTCTTCATGATGCTCTCTGCGCTTTTAACGGACCTCTGAGACTATCACAGTGCAGGTGCATTTATACGGAGACTTGATTACACACAGGTGGATTGTATTTATCGTCATTAGTCATTTAGGTCAACATTGGATCATTCAGAGATCCTCACTGAACTTCTGGAGAGAGTTTGCTGCACTGAAAGTAAAGGAGCTGAATAATTTTTCAGTTTTTGATTTGTTAAAAAAGTTTGAAATATCCAATAAATGTCATTCCACTTTATGATTGTGTCCCACTTGTTGTTGATTTTTCACAAAAAAATACAGTTTTATATCTTTATGTTTGAAGCCTGAAATGTGGCAAAAGGTTGCAAAGTTCAAGGGGGCCGAATACTTTCGCAAAGCACTGTATATCCGGTGTTACTACTTTGTTACTACCCTGATCACAATCGGTGGTCTCCCGGACCCCACCACCATGTTCGAGATCACATTCCAGCTCGTCAACTACTTTGTTGGTGTCTTTGCTTTCTCCATCATGATGGGTCAGGTAGGTTCATTAAGGCACGCTGTAGCAAAACTTTTTCCAACAGAAAATGAGAAAAAAGTGTTTCTTGATGGCTGGTATGTTCTTGTTTCTGAGCGTTTTCTTCCATTTCATGCCTACTGAACATAAGGCCTGTTGTTCTGCTGTTGTACCAGATGAGATATGTGGCGGGGGCTGCCACAGCAGGACAGAACTGCTACCGGGCCTGCATGGACAACACCATCAAGTACATGACCTCCTACCACATCCCCAAAGAGGTCCAGAACCGAGTGAAGACCTGGCACGACTACACCTGGAAGATACAGGGCATGCTGGGTGAGGAACGTTGGCTAAATGTTGTGAAAGTGCTGCATGTGAAAACGTTACAAAGAGGCTATTTCTGTTATGGGCCTAGCTGCTCACTCACCATTACCCTATCTCTCTCCTTCTCTCTGTCCATCTGTCTCCCTCCTTACCTTTATCCCTCTCTCTCTTTCTCTCTCTCTCTCTCCCTACAGAGGAGCAGGAGCTGTCGATCCAGCTGCCAGATAAGATGAGGGTGGACATGGCTGTGGATGTTCACTACTACATTGTCAGTAAAGTGGCCCTGTTCCAGGTAAGGAGAGGGAAAGAGTCTAATGCAGAAACTCAGACATTGCAGCCCTCATCTTTGTCAAATCTTCAATAATACATACTGTACTCTTTCTTTCTCTCTCTCTCTCTCTCTCTCGTGTTTTTTTATTTCTCCAATTGTACTAAACTCCCTCTTTCATGTCTCTCTATTCCCTGCCTCTATATCTGCCCCCCCCCCCATTTCTCTCTCGCTTTCTCTCTTGCTCTCTCTCTATTCCAGGGCTGTGACAGACAGATGATATTTAACATGTTGATGAGGCTCGTGTCTGTGGTATACCTGCCTGGGGACTTTGTCTGTAAAAAGGTAGGCCAGTGGAGTGATGCCCTCACCCTCCCATCACAGCTTTAACCCAAGCTTAGCCTAAATCACTTGCACATGGCCCATTCTCCCTTTGTAAACGATACCTCTAATTGCACCTGTGCGTGTTTGCTATGATCTGCTATAATGTGCTGTGTGTCCAGTGTGGGCAGGGTGAGATCGGCAGGGAGATGTATATCATCAAGCAGGGGGCGGTTCAGGTGGTGGGAGGACCTGATTTGAAAACTGTGTTTGTAACAATCAGGGCCGGCTCTGTGTTTGGAGAAATCAGGTGAGAGCTCCCCCTTAATCCCTGGTCCAAATCTTTTCCTCGTATACAGTATCATGTTTTGGAATATCTAAGGGCTGTACATTGTACACAATCCCAATTAACCTGTTTCAGCGCTCATGCGTGAAACAATGTGCATGCTATGCCTCTAGCTTGCCTCTAGCATGTCTCTAAGCATGAAGCATGTGTTTGGTGTTTGTTTGGCGTATAACCCATATATGTCCTCCGATTGGACAGCTTGCTGGCGGGGGGAACAGACGCACGGCCAACGTGATGGCTCACGGATTGGCTAACCTCTTCATCCCGGATAAGGGGGACCTCTCAGACATCCTGGTGCACTACCCGAGTCCCAGAAACAAAGTGAGGGGGTGACCTCTGGAATCCAACTTTCCTACCTTTTCCACTTCCCCTATCCCTCTCTTCTTACCCAGGACACATCCAAAAGGCCTGAGGAGGGAGGTCAAATGGAAAGGCTAGGTTGTGGGATATGATTCTTGGAGAAGGGAAGGGTGGAGGGGATGGTTAACCTACACACAGCCAACACATATCCCACTACATATTGTACACCGATCTTGTGATTGCTCACGTGATGGCGAGGCAAAAGGTGCGCTCTCTCTCTCTTTCTCTCTCTTTACCAAGCCTCTATCTCTCCGCTTCATCTCTTCATCCATCTGTAACCCTCTCCCTCTGTCTGTTCATCCGTTCTTTATCTCAATCTCTTTCCCTCTCTGCTGTAATTCTCTCTCTCTCTCTCTTTGAAAATGGTTAAGAGGAGTTTGAGCTCCTGATGAAGTATTATTGGTTTAAGTGAGAGGCAGGCAGAAGTTCAGAGGGAATCAGATCCGGATAAACAGACAGTCTCATGACCTACTCTAACTCATCCGTGGCATCAATTTACCTCATGAGTGAGGACAGGGCGGTGCAGTGTGTGTGTGCCTAAATGTTTCAAGCCCACAAAATGCATCAATGTACACAGTGTATATGCACAGTGAGACCATATCTAAACAGTTCACTTCAGTCTGACTGACCTGACCACAGACCTGACCACAACTTTTCCCTACCTCTCTCCCTTTCTAGGAAAATGCTGACTAAGAATAAGAAGCCAGAGGAAAAGGCAGAGGCGAAGGAGACTGCCGAGGTGATCCCAGACAGGCCAGAGACCCCCAAGCTGTTGAAAGCAGCCCTGGTGGTTACAGAGCAGGCAGGCATTAAGGGCACCTTTTCCAAGCTGAAAGAGGGCTACAAACCTACTGAGACTGAGGTAAATAGTACACGCATGCATTTACATGCACACACGTAGTGTCATAAACAGCTGCCTCTGTGTCTGTCCCTTCTCACACCCTCCCTCTTACTCTCTCTCTCTCTCTCTCTCTCTCTCTCTCTCTCTCTCTCTCTCTCTCTTTTTGTGGGTGGATTAAAAATCAAATCAATCTTTGTTCTCTCTCTCTCTCACCCCCAACCCCCTCTCCCCCCAGTCCTCTGGACTCCACATACCTCCTCCCTCCCCGATGGTGCACCGTCGCTCCCCCATCCCCCCTACAAATCCTCGCGTCGAGGATGACGAAGATGCGGTTTCCCGAGACGACCGACAGCATGATGCTCATCCTCATGACATGCCGTCACAAAAGCGAGGAGCTCCTGTCCGTCGAGCAGAAAACTGGAGATGAAGAGGAGGAGATTGAAAAGAAGTAGGAGACTGAAAAGGAAATAGACAGAAAGAGAAGGGGAAGAAATGTTGTGGTCCTCCACTACTTTTCTATGCTCTTCTTGGTATATATTGACATTGAGATTTCAGACCGAAATGGTTAAAAAAAAACATTCTCTGTCTATTGCCGCGTTCACTTCATGTTAGAAACTCTGGACCTCCGAGACAAAATGAACTTAAGTTATTTGCATAGAGCTTCCTATTGGTTGATTTTCCAAGTGGGATACTCGGGTACCATCTTCTTTATAATGAGTGAGCAAGTCGAAAATGTTGGAGTTTCCGACAAGACGTGAACATGACATATGTCCCCCTTGGAAAAGTTCCCTTTACAGAGTTATCCTTTAATATTCTGGAATATTCTGTGTACCCCTTCTGTCCCTCACTCCCTCATGGTCTCACTGATGTTGTGTGTGTTAAATACGTTGTAGTACCTTAAAGCGGCAATTAGTAGTTGAAACAATAAGAAAGTGTACTTCCGCCCCTGTTTCGGTAAAAAGCTGAGGGATGGGGCTGAAGAAATGTAACCACTGTCAAAACATGACCATCCATGATATCAAAATGTAGTGTTATGCTTCTTTTGAGGCTATATAGTGTTTGTTTACGTTTACTTTGCTGATAAACATTGACGTAAAACAAGCTTATATTTGGGGTTGTGAAATGGTACGACAGTTGAACTAAACTCATGAGACATTTCTAAGTTACATTCTTCAAGAATCAATGGGTACATATCATTAATTTATATGTCCAAAAATGTATGTAGCAACCTTATTGATGCTTCATAAACCTAAGGAGCCTTTATGGTTATAGAACTCCATTACCCAGGGGAATTAGCTCCAGGTCTGCTACTGCTTCCTGCTTCTATGTACTGCCATTCTCCCCAAGGACCTGTGACAGAGGCAATATGGCCTTAACCAAACCTAGACGTTGCTGGTTTCTATATTTCTTTAGCCATTCCTTTTTAAAAGAGAGGCCATTTTCTTTTGTAGTCTGTGCCACAAGAGTGAACACTAGTCTTTCACTCTAAAAGAATGCTTAGCATTTAATTGTTGGGAAAACATCTGTTTCTCTTATCTGAGGAATATGGGAAAAAAACATTTTCTTATCTGAACTCTGATTGACTAATTCAGGGTCGTTGCCATGTGTCCTCCTGTCTGACACAGCAGGAGCACAAATGGGTTTCAATGATTTTACTGAGTTACTGAGTTTTGAGGTGTGTGTGTGTGTGTGTGTGTGTGTGTGTGTGTGTGTGTGTGTGTGTGTGTGTGTGTGTGTGTGTGATGTGGAAATGAGTGTGTATGAGCAGGAAGAGGTGCAGAAAGCCAGAGGAAGTGTTCATTGTGTCCGTCTCAACCAAACGGGAAAAGGCAGACTACAAAAAGGCGGGAATAAAACAATGCTGAGCAAGCCTCAGAACTAACCTCTGTCCAACATTGTGCTACATCTTAGGCTGTGGGTGTGTGTGCATACTTGTGGTGGGAGTCACATTTTAACTTAAATTAAAGTTAACTTTACAACCCCTTCCCATATCTATCAGTGACCTAAGGTCATAAACACAGTGGGTTGTCAGAGTGGGTTATTTTTAAACACCATGGCATAAGACGCCTAGGTGCTACTAGAAGATTTAGGGCGAGATTAAATCCCTACCGCAGAAGTAGGAAATTGCAGAAGATCTGCGTTATAGCTTGTTTTCAATTTCAACGCAATGTTCCTGCATTCTCGGATACTAGATTCACGGTAAATGCTGCATATGTCGGCTCAATCAAAAATTACCTTTACGCAGATCTTCCTAGATACTTCCGCGATACGGATTGAATCCAGCCCTTAAGTGTAACGCTCAGGGATCATGCCCATAGTTCATGTTTTTAGGAGACTGTTTTTAACATGGATATGTTTCAGTCGACTGGATGTGCTTTTGGTGTATTTTTCAACTGAAAAAGGATGAGACACACTGAACCATTTTGGAAATGTAAGCTATATATATATATATATACACACAAACACAGTTGAAGTCGGATGTTTACATACACCTTAGCCAAATATATTTAAACCCATTTTCACAATTCCTGACATTTAATCCTAGTAAAAATTCCCTGTTTTAGGTCAGTTAGGATCACCACTTTATTTTAAGAATGTGAAATGTCAGAAGAATAGTAGAGAGAATTATTTATTTCAGCTTTTATTTCTTTCGTCACATTCCCAGTTGGTCAGAAGTTTACATACACTCAATTAGTATTTGGTAGCATTGCCTTTTAAATTGTTTAACTTGGATAAAACTCGTTGGGTAGCCTTCCACAATAAATTTGGCCCATTCCTCCTGACAGAGGTGGTGTAACTGAGTCAGGTTTGTAGGCCTCCTTGCTCACACACACACACACACACACGCACACACACACACACACACGTTTTCAGTTCTGCCCATACATTTTCTATAGGGTTGAGGTCAGTGCTTTGTGATGGCCACTCCAATACCTTGACTTGTTGTCATTAAGCCATTTTGCCATAGCTTTGGAAGTATGCTTGGGGTAATTGTCCATTTGGAAGACACATTTGTGACCAAGCTTTAACTTCCTGACTGATGTCTTGATGTTGCTTCAATATATCCACATAGTTTTCAAACCCCCTGATGCCATCTATTTTGTGAAGTGCACCAGTCCCTCCTGCAGCAAAGCATCCCTACAACATGATGCTGCCACCCACATGCTTCACGGTTGAGATGGTGTTCTTCAGCTTGCAAGCCTCTCCCTTTTTCCTCCAAAAATAATGATGGTCATTATGGCCAAACCGTTCTATTTTTGTTTCATCAGACCAGAGGACATTTCTCCAAAAAGTACGATATTTGTCCCCATGTGCAGTTGCAAACCGCTGTCTGACTTTTTTATGGCGGTTTTGGAGCAGTGGCTTCTTCCTTGCTCAGCAGCTTTTCAGGTTATGTCGATATCGACCTCGTTTTACTGTGGATATAGATACTGTTGTACCCGTTTCCTCCAGCATCTTCTCAAGGACCTTTGCTGTTGTTCTGGGATTGATTTGCACTTTTCGCACCAAAGTACGTTCATCTCGAGGAGACAGAACGTGTCTCCTTCCTGAGCGGTATGATGGCTGCGTTGTCCCATGGTGTTTGTACTTGCGTACTATTGTTTGTACAGATGAACGTGGTACCGTTGGGCATTTGGAAATTGCTCCCAAGGATGAACCAGACTTGTGGAGGTCTTTTTTTTCTGACGTCTTTGCTGATTTCTTTTGATTTTCCCATGATGTCAATCAAAGAGACACTGAGTTTGAAGGTCGGCCTTGAAATACATCCACAGGTACACCTCCAATTGACTGAAATTATGTCAATTAGCCTATCAGAAGCTTCTAAAGCCATGACATAATTTTCTGGAATTTTCCAAGCTGTATAAAGGCACAGTCAACTTAGTGTATGTGAACTTCTGACCCACTGGAATTGTGATACAGTGAATTATAAGTGAAATAATCTGTCTGTAAACAATTGTTGGAAAAATCACTTGTGTCATGCACAAAGTAGATGTCCTAACTGACTTGCCAAAACTATAGTTTGTTAACAAGAAATTTTGGGTGGTTGAAAAACAAGTTTTAATGACTACAACCTAAGCGTATGTAAACTTCCGACTTCAACTGTATATATATATATATATATATATATATATATATATATTGTTTAAAATAATATATTTGGAACCAACAGCTGAATACAACTGGATACGTAAGCTCCCTTGTTAGATTCAGATTGATTTTTGACAACGAAGAAGAGAAATGTTTTATAGATGATGATTTGCCTAATATTGTTATAGGTATGCATTATATGTAAGTAGCTTGTAAATAATAAAAAATATTGGCTTAGTGAAGATTGGGTAAAGAGAGAGAAAGAGATTGTCCTACTGCCAGTGTGCCAGCCGCTATAGACCAGAGCTGTGGTAAACTAAAGGCGACAAAGTGATTATTTGATATCCATCTTTAAAGCTCTCATGATTTGCATTAAGACCACTGGTTGGTAATTAAGACGTTTCAGAGCATAGTGACAACTGTTTTCCTTACGTTTTGAGCTTTTGACTGGTCTGCTAAACAGGACATTACAGTGAGTAAACCACAGCACAGATCAGTAAAAAAAAATGCATTCATTGTGCTGTAGTTTTTTTGGACCACTGAGAAAGTCAAGGGAACAAGTTGAGGGAAAATATATTCTGTTGACAAATATCATTTAAATGGAACGAGAGCCTGTGACACGACTTCCGCTTTTGAACGTTAGCAAGGCGTTACTCCAGTTTAACTCCGCATCCACATTTACTGGGTTGGTGGAACAGAGCAGAAGATAACCGTCCCGGAACTCGAAAATAACCTTGGTCAAATCATGACCTCGGTCATTGGGAAAGTTGAAGCTCTTTCGAAACATGTCCAAGTTCCCGACGTAGATGACCGTTCAAAACTATTTATCCCATTCTGAGCTTGTCTTTTCCCGAGTACATAGTTGTCTTGAACGCACTAAAGTCAGAAGTCTGAGATTTCCGAGTTGGTTTGAACGCGACAATGTCTGACCTACGTCACGGTCTCTGAAGCGCTGTCAGCTGGTGAATTCCACTCCAAATCGCGAGGAGACTTGACTTTCGGCCGTAGCCGGGAAAAAAAAAACTTAACGGAAATATTTGCTCCACTGAACTCTGGATAGGCTACTTCGGGGTTTTGGACTCCACAACACAGTCCAACCGCTTTTTGATTGATACTCTTGATGTGAGGTTGATTTATTTGGTCTATTCGGGAAATTTACGGATAAAATAACAAGGCGAGGTTTCGCGTGTTGGACCGAGAGGTAAGAGTTACAAACTTTGCACTATTTTCCTTTCCTCGAGCACATTGTTTGCTTTCCATTTCGCAATTTATAGTAAATTGTTTGTCAAATTTGCACACACGTTTTTGTTTACACAATAAGTTGTAGTTGCCTTGTCAAAATAATGTTAGTTTGTATTAACATTTTTTTTCAAACCGCAAGTTGCACACTGATGTGGTCGTGCTGTTTAATTAGTGATATTGACTATCAATATTAGGCTACTTGGCAAGGCGCCCTAGACTACAGCCCAAAGCCACATTATCAAATTGCCTCGGAGCACATCCTATTCACTGAAAACAGCCGTGGTTCACACCATTCCAGCCGTTTCCACGCTTGTCAAAAAGCCTCCATCTTCTGTCAAACTAAAATGTTCCCAGCGTTTTCATTTCAGTGCTGAGCTGTGGGACAGTGCACGATGTTAGTGTGTGTGTGTGTGCGCGCGCGCCCACTCGTATAAAATATATACCACACATTACATTACACACAGTGTCTTCAGAAAGTATTCAGACCCCTTGACATTTTCCACATTTTGTTACAGACTAATTCTATAATTGATTCAGTAGTATTTTTCCCTTATCGATCTATACACAATACCCCACAATGACAAAAAAATCAGGTTTATAGAATTTTTTTCCCCTAATTTATAAAAAAACTTAAGTCACATTTATGTACAGTAACCAGTCAAAGTTGGGGGACACCTACTCATTCAAGGGTTTTTCTTGATTTTACTATTTTCTGCATTGTAGAATAATAGTGAAGACAAACTGAAATGGCACATGGAACATGTAGTAACCAAAAATATATTTGAGATTCTTCAAAGTAGCCACCCTTTGCCTTTATAACAGCTTTGCAGAGTCTGGGGTCTTGAGCGCTCTGGAGTAAATCAAATCAAACTTTATTTGTTACACGTGCCGAATACAGCAAGTGTAGACCTTACTGTGAAATACTTACTTACAAGCCCTTAACCAAAAGTGCAGTTCAAGAAGAGTTAAGAAAATATTGACCAAATAAACTAAAGTAAAATAAACAATGTCAACGTAAGTAGTCCGGTGGCCATTTGATTAATTGTTCAGCAGTTTTATGGCTTGGGGGTAGAAGCTCTTAAGAAGCCTTTTGGTCCTAGATGTGGCGCTCTGGTACCGCTTGCTGTGCGGTAGCAGAGAAAGCAGTCTATGACTTGGGTGACTGGAGTCTCTGACAATTGAATGGGTTGAACTCTGAAATTGCCTATTATATTGGTCCTGGATGGCAGGAGGCTTGACATCAGTGATGTACTGGGCTGTATGCACTACCCTCTGTGGCGCCTTATGGTCAGATGCCCAGCAGTTTCCATTCCAGGCGGTAATGCAACAGGTCAGGATGCTCTCGACGGTGCAGCTTTAGAACTTTTTGAGCATCTGGGGACCCATGCCAAAGCTTTTCAGTGTTCTGAGGGGGAAAAGGGTTTGTCGTGCCTTCTTCACGACTCTTGGTGTGTTTGGACCATGATACTACTTTGGTGATGTGGACACCAAGGAACTTGAAAATCTTGACTGCTCCACTACAGCCCTGTTGATGATCATGGTGGCCTACAATCAGCTCCTTTGTCTTGCTCAGTTTGAGGGAAAGGTTGTTGTCCTGGCACCACACTGCCAGTTCTCTGATCTCATCGTTGTCAGTGATCAGGCCTGCCACTGTTGTGTCCACGCAGTTGTGGGTGAACTGGGAGTACAGGAGGAGACTAAGTACACACCCCTGAGGTGCCCCAGTTTTGAGGATTAGTGTGGGAGATGTGTTGTTGCCTACCCTTAACCTAGGGGTAGCCTGTCAGGAAGTCCAGGATCAAGGATATCTCTGTACTTTACTCCATTCATCTTTGCCTCGATCCTGACTAGTCTCTCAATCCCTGCAGCTGAAAAACATCCCCAAAGCATGATGCTGCCACCGACATGCTTCACCGTAGGGATGGTCCCAGGATTCCTCCAGAGAATCTGGTTTCTCAGTCAGTCCTTTACGTGCCTTTTTGCAAACTCCACGCAGACTGTCGTGCCTTTTACTGAGGAGTGACTTGAGTCTGGCCACTCTACCATAAAAGCCTGATTGGTGGAGTGCTGCCAAGATGGTTGTCCTTCTAGAAGTTTCTCCCATCTCAATAAAGGAAATCTGGAGGTTTGTCAGAGTGACCACCGGGTTCTTAGTCACCTCCCTGACCAAGGTCCTTCTCCCCCAATTGCGCAGTTTGGCCAGACAGCCAGCTCTAGGAAGAGTCTTGGTGGTTCCAAACTTCTTCCAGTTTGGTACCTTCAATGCTGCAGAAATGTTTTGGTACCCTTCCCCAGATTTGTGCCTCGACACAATCCTGTCTCGTCGGAGCTCGACTGACAATTCCTTTAACCTCATGGCTTGTTTTTTGCTCTGATATGCACAGTCAACTGTGGGACCTTTATGTAGAAAGGTGTGTGCCTTTCCAAATCAAGTCCAATCAATTTTTTGCCACAGGTGGACTCCAATGAAGTTGTAGAAACATCTCAAGGATGACCAACGGAAACAGGATGCACCTGAGCTAGTACGTATGTAATTTAGTTATTTCTGTTTGTTGAAAGAGACCAGGGTGTGTCTCGTCGTCTTTAGACCGTGCCAATGAATGAATATATGAACTTATATTTTTAGATCATTTATGAGTTATCCTTAAAAAAAATTACAGACAAGTGTCAGGATAGCGATCTTGATTTGGCATCGGAGCAGAATTTCTACACGCTGGGTAATGGAGAGCCTGTTGATTGTTACAAATCTTGCTTCAGGAATAACTAAGTCTGTGTAACATCCTTCCCCTCTTACTGTTAGAAAATGTAATAGCTCAATGTGGGGCGGACTTATTTTGACAGACCACTGTTTTTAAAAGCCCTCCCTGTCGTTACTGCACCAGAGGGGGCTGTGTTTGTAAAATACATACCGCTAGAGTACAGGGACATTCCATTTTATTCTCAATGTTCCCTACAGTACCACTCCTCGCGTCATCACTGGCATGGCATTCCAGAGGCAGGAGTCATGTGCAGAACAAATTGACCCTACCCCTCTCTGTTAGACCTGCATAGCTGAGAACTTATGCAGCTTTTATTCAATTTCATGTTGATGTGAGGGAAGATGGTCAGGGCATGTCGGCTAAGTCTCTAGCTGTTCGGACAGTTATTGTGGGAACTGCTTAGACAGTTCATATGTTATGTTGTACTCCCATAAATGGAGACACAATTCTGCCCCCCTCTTGAACTTAGGCCTCACTCCCCCCTATCTGAGATATCTACTGCTGCCCTCATCCTCCACATACAACACCTGTTCTGCCAGTCACATTCTAAGGTCCGCAAAGCGCACACATCCCTGGGTCGCTCTTCTTTTCAGTTCGCTGCAGCTAGCGACTGGAATGAGCTGCAACAAACACTCAAACTGGACAGTTTTATCTCCATCTCTTCATTCAAAGACTCAATCATAGACACTCTTACTGACAGGTGTGGCTGCTTTGTGTAATGTTTTGTTGTCTTTACCTTTGCTGTTGTCTGTGCCCAATGTTTGTACCTAGGTCTCTCTTTATGTTGTGTTGTCTCTCTTGTCATGATGTGTTTTGTCCTATATTTTTATTTAATTTATATGTATTTTTAATCCCAGCCTCCGTCCCCGCAGGAGGCCTTTTGCCTTTTGGTAGGCCGTCATTGTAAATAAGAATTTGTTCTTAACTGACTTGCCTCGTTAAATAAAATAAAAAATATATAATACTCCTGGTCCCCCAAGCAAGGTATAGTTGGACAAGACACCAGTGTAGGCTGGGAGGGTGTGGAGACAGAGAGCAGACACACACACACAGTCTGTGGTTTCCGGATGATGGGCTGGTTGAGTCACAGGCTGTAAAGAGAATAAGAGACTACTCGTGGAAATTACATGTCATGCAGAGTGATTATGTAGCTCCAACCGTGTATATGCGTGCGTGCGTAGCTACTAGCTACACATCAGACAATGTATTCCATAAAATATTTGCCCAAGACACTGTATAGGGAAATCTGTTCCGAAACGTGCCATGTCTGTGTTTGCACAAAAGTGCGTGAGCTCACACATGAGGATAGTGTTTGTTTGGATCACAGTCAGTCTCTGGTTTGGTGCTCTATTGTAGGCTGTTTGTTAAATAAGTCCTGGACGGTTTGACTTGTTTTGCTGCAGTAGTGGAGATGAGGTTAGGGAATGGGGCGTGTGAACCACTTTTTTTCCCTTTCATCATATAAAGGATGGCATGTTGTGACTTCTCCATGCATTCAGGCATTATGTAACTGGTCTGATTGGAAGCATATTATTATAGAATGTGAACATTACCAGATAACCAGTAGGTGGTGCTGTTTGCTACAGTGTCTGTCACATAGATGGACTACAGTCTCTTGGCACCGATGTTGGTTAGCCTTCATGGATGGCATGCTCAGGTTAGAAGTTATCCTTTGGCACAGATCTAGGATCAGTTTATCTTCCCACAATTCATTATGAGGTTAATCACAAAACTGACCACGAGGGGGTCCAATCTGGCCCCTGGGTGTTTTTTTTTGAGTGAAATATACTTTTTCAGGGAGCATCTGCAATTCAAAAACGATGGATTAAGTACTATTTTATTTGTTGCACAGTTTGATGGTGAGGAAATGCGGCCCTCTGGACCTCATTGAAGACTGAATGCGGCCCCTGTGTCAAAATTAGTTTGACATCCCTGATCTAGGGAAACTGACAACTTCATCCTACTTAGTCTCATGGTCATTTCAACACAACTGTTAAATCGGATTAGATTCTGAACAAGAGAAGATGTGGAAACGACAGCAGAGCCTCAGTTCAGCTGTAGCTAATCTGGCCCAATTAAACTGTGTATGAAAGAGGGGTAGATTTTATATTAGGAAATGTTCATGCCATGTTGCCCACAGCGGATTACTGCCTAACTTCATTCTGCATGTTAATGGCTAAAAGACACAGTAAGAAAATGGCTAGGCTATTTTAAGTGTGAGCATGGGTTAGAACATTACACTATATCAGGGGTGTCAAACATACGACCTGCGGGTGGTTTGAGTAAATAAATTAAAAAGTTTGTTTTGGGTGTGGAACAAGCTCAATATACTTTTAAAATGACAGTGAGTGTCTCAAATTCCAAAAATGATAGCTAGAGGACAATTCTTTTGTACATTTTGACAACAAGCAAATGTAACCCATTTTCATTGCTTCCCTCCGGACCTTGAAGACCAAGTGCGGTCCCCATGCAAAATGAGTCCTAGACCTCTGCACTATATACATGCTCAATTACACTGAAACAAAACCCACACACATACACTACATACGTGCACACACATACACTTTTACACTCATCATATGCTGCTGCTCCTCTTATTCTTACTACTCTGACTCTTATTATATATCCTGATGCCTATTCACTTTATATTTTTATAGCTCCATTCTTGTATTTTAATTCTCTTGTTACTATTTTTCTTTTTTATTATACTCAACAAAAATATAATGCAACATGTAAAGTAGTGATGCACCGATATTACATTTTTGACCGATACCGATATATGATTTTCCTTGCCAAAGAAAACGATACTGATATTTAACATTTTGCTGCCTTTTAAGCATTCTAGAACAGTTGAATAGTTAGACCGCTGTGTCCATGTGTGTGTTAAGGCACTGCATCTAAGTGCAAGAGGCATCACTACAGTCCCTGGTTCGAATCCAGGCTGTATCACATCTGGCCGTGATTGGGAGTCACATAGGGCGGCCCAGCGTCGACCGGGTTTGGCCGGGGAATTTATTCTTAACTGACTTTACTAGTTAAATAAAGGTTACACACACACCACACTGACCAAAACATTATTTTGTTGGCATTTAAGTATATGCCAATTACCAGTAAAACATAATCAAAACCTATTTCACTTACTTGCTGTTTTGTTGTTCAGTCGTTTCATTCTCAACCAGGATTTCTATGGAACGCCGTTTGGGTCTTTGCGTGTCAAAAAGGGTATTATTTAACATTTATTTGACGTGTCAAATAACACTATTTGACCAATATGGACCTGAATGACTACACATCACAATTTATCACATTCATACATTTTTTACGTAGTTATTACACATTGATTACACTATCACTCGTATTTCATATGTCACAACGATGTATCGATACGTATGCTATGATGCTGGTAAAGTTGTCTCATGCTCCTATAGTGTTGGTCATAAAAAAAGCTAGCTAGATCATGGATGCAAACAATGTTCTTCCCCAAAACATAGCAAAATTACATCTGTTTCAGTAGCTATATAGTTAGCTAGCTAGCGGCGTTCCATAGAAATCCTGGTTGAGAATGAAACGACTGAACAACGAAACAGCACAGCAAGTAAGTGAAATAGGTTTTGATTATGTTTTACTGGTAATTGGGATATACGTAAATGCCAACAAAATAATGTTTTGGTCAGTGTGGTGTGTGTGTGTGTGTAACCTTTATTTAGCTAGGTGTCATCTAAAATAACCCTAATTTATAAGACTGTTCTTAATTTATTAATGGTGGTCGGACCCATCTATGTGAAGCTAGCCACAATAGGGGACTTTGCGGTTAGCCTTCAGAATAAAGGTATGTAATTGACAGTGAAGCAAATGACTAAATAGAATAATTATTTGTAGTCATTTGCTTCACTGTCAATTACATACTTTTATTGTGAAGGCAAACAGCAAATTCCACTATGTGCCTAATCCTTAATGTGGCTAGCTTCGCAACACATATCCCACATATAACGTTAGCTTTTGGTAAAAGGGTTAAGTAGCTGGCTAGCGATTTATTTTCATGACCTGAAGTTCAGTTTCAATAGGCGAACAAGTGGCAATCTAGCTAATACTAGGATTCCTAAATCATTGTGAAAAATAACAGAAATGACAGCAGTTTCTACTGGCCATTGTTTTCAGGCTGGTTGTATTGGTTCTAGCTAGGTACCAAGCTAAAGCTAGCTACCCCAGAAGTTGCGGTCGAACAAATTCTGCTTTATTACCAACGTGGTATTTTAAACACATCTTTCACGTCGTGTTTGCAGACTGTTTTGTACAGCTTTGACAGTGCTACTGTGTCATTTTTGACACGCAAAGACCCAAACGGCGTTCCATAGTATGTATGTCGTGAAGCTAATAGCAGTGACGCTATTACTGTCTAACTCCGGTAGGTCAACATCAGAAAAATAGCGCACTTGGTAGTGTTAACCGGTGCTCAACCAGTCAGCGAACACCAATATCACCCACGACCGAGAACGGTTGATTGTCAAGGGTAATGAATTCCATTATCTTGGCTTTAATGGATTTTGCCTTTGAGTTGTCTCGCTGAAATTTTGTTACTTTTTCAAATGACTGCTTTACTTGTTGACTGCTCAATCCATACAGCAGACATTGTGGGCTAGTTTAGGAATGCTGTGTTTCACATATAGCGCAACATTTTACGTGGCTTAATTACATCCGGTATCTTTGTAATATGGGTATGCGCGTCAGCTTTGACATCGGTTTTGCACATCGGGTGTTAAACGAGACATCGGCCGATTCCGATATGTTCACCAACTATATCGTGTGTTAGTAATGTAACGTTTTGATCCCATGTTTCATGAGCTGAAATAAAAGAACCCAGAAATGTGTTTACATCCCTGTTAGTGAGCATTTCTCCTTTGCTAAGATAATCCAGCCACCTGGCAGGTTTGGCATATCAATAAGCTAATGAAAAATCATGATCATTAGTCATTACACATGTGCACCTTGTGCTGGGAGCAATAAAAGGACACTCTAAAATGTGCAGTTTTGTCACACAACACAATGCCACATGTTGAGGGAGCGTGCGGTTGGCATGCTGACTGCAGGAATATCCACCAGAGATGTTGCCAGACAATTTAATGCTGCTTTCTCTACCATAAGCCGTCTACAATGTCATTTTAGAGAATTTAGCAGTATGTCCAACCGGCCTCACAACCGCAGACCATGTGTAACCATGCCAGCCCAGGACCTCCATCTGGCTTCTTCACCTGCGGGATCGTCTGAGACCAGCCACCCGGACAGCTGATGAAACGGAGTAGTATTTCTCTCTGTAATTAAGCCCTTTTGTTGGGGAAAACTCATTCTGATTGGCTGAGTCCCTGCCCAGTCCATATGAAATAGATTAGGGCCTAATAAATGTACTGATTTCCTTGCATGAACTGTAAGTCAGTGAAATTGTTGTTTTATATATTTTTGTTCCGTATATAATCCTTATCATTGGGAAGGGCTTAACTGTAACGTCGACAACTGTTGTATTCAGCGCTTTGATTTTCCTTGCCTAGCCTTTCCGCGAGGCATCACAAGCAGTAGGGTAGAGAGTGAAAGTGTGGAGAGACAGGCTGTGTTTTGAGGCGAGGAGACGGGAGGTGTGTGTGTCGGGGCTGGGAATTGCCAGGGACCTCCTGATACGATATGTATTGTGATTCTCCCAATTCTATATGTATTGCGATTGTATTCATCTTTTGCGATTTGATGTTCCAAACATATTACGCACTAGACGAGAGAGCATAAGAATTTAGTTTTGATCAGTCATGGAAATAAAAGTGAGAACATGCTGGCTCACTAAAAAGATGGAGAACAAGCTGCAGCATGAAAATACTGTAGTACTGGAGCAGGTACGCTTTTGACTAGATGGGATTCAGCTTCTGTCAGATTTGACTTTTTTGTAGCAGGTTAGCAGAACTTACATAGCAGATTAGGATAATTAATGTAGCAGGTTGGGAAAATGTAAATTAAGATTAGGAAAAGGGTTAGTCTCGTAATGAAACAGGCTTCCCTAAAATGGGAAGCCTGGCGAAATTAATGGTAGAAAGATAGCTAAATAGGGGTGGGAACCCAGTGTAAATCAGTGACTCCTCGCAACTCATCAATAAAATGCCTTTCTTGGGGTCAGCTCCAATAGTACTAACTAGTGTTGTAGGCGCAACAGTGCGTGTGAATGGCCAGGAAATCGTAGCTTAAAACACCATCAAAAGATGTTGATGTATGTTAATTTTGTGTATAGAGCACACTTCTGGCAGTACACAATTCTCCAGACCTCCAAGGGAGGTGTGATAACGACATGATTTTGGAGGAATGGCAACGCACAGAATAGGGTTAGCCAGAATTTCCCAAAATTCAATTTAAGGTTAATTTGACAAGTTATATCCCTTCTAGCCAAGCCCCGCAGGTACATCCAACCTAGTATTTTTTACAAATCAATATTTGGAGTCAAAGTATTGCTATAATATCGACCAAAATAATATTGCGATATGAAACTATATACAGTTGAAGTCGGAAGTTTAGACAAATGCATTTAAACTCAGTTTTTCACAATTCCTGACATTTAATCCTAGTGAATATTCCCTGTTTTAGGTCAGTTAGGATCACCACTTTATTTTAAGAATGTGAAATGTCCGAATAATAGTAGAGAGAATGATTTATTTCAGCTTTTATTTCTTTCATCACATTCCCAGTGGGTCAGAAGTTTACATACACTCAATTGGTATTTGGTAGCATTGCCTTTTTAAATTGTTTAACTTGGGTCAAACGTTTCGGGTAGCCTTCCACAAGCTTCCCACAATAAGTTGGGTGAATTTTGGCTCATTCCTCCTGACAGAGCTGGTGTAACTGAGTCAGGTTTGTTGGCCTCTTTGCTCACACACGCTTTTTCAGTTCTGACCACACATTTTATATGGAATTGAGGTCAGGGCTTTGTGATGGCCTCTCCAATACCTTGACTTTGTTGCCCTTAAGCCATTTTGACAAACTTTGGCAGTATGCTTGGGGTCATTGTCCATTTGGAAAACCCATTTGCGACCAAGCTTTAACTTCCTGACTGATGTCTTGATGTTGCTTCAATATATCCACACAATTTTCCTCCCTCGTGATGCCTTCTATTTTGTGAAGTGCACCATTGCCTCCTGCAGCAAAGCAACCCCACAACATGATGCTGCCGCCCACATGCTTCACGGTTGAGATGGTGTTCTTCGGCTTGCAAGCCTCCCCTTTTTCCTCCAAACATAATGATGCTCATTATGACCAAACAGTCCTATTTTTGTTTCATCAGACCAGAGGGCATTTCTCCAAAAAGTACTATCTTTGTTCCCATGTGGAGTGGCAAACCGTAGTCTGGCTTTTTTATGGCGGTTTTGGAGCAGTGGCTTTTTCCTTGCTCAGCGGCCTTTCAGATTAAGTCGATATAGGACTTGTTTTACTGTGGATATAGATACTTTTGTACCTGTTTCCTCCAGCATCTTCACAAGGTCCTTTGCTGTTGTTCTAGGATTGATTTGCGCTTTTCGCACCAAAGTACGTTCATCTCTAGGAGACAGAACGCGTCTCCTTCCTGAGCGGTATGACGGAGGCATGGTCCCATGGTGTTTATACTTGCATACTATTGTTTGTACAGATGAACGTGGTACCTTCAGGCATTTGGAAATTGCTCCCAATGATGAACCAGACTTGTGGAGGTCTACATTTTTAAAGAATTATAAGTTAAAAAATCTGTCTCAACAATTGTTGGAAAAATGACTTGTCATTCACAAAGTAGATGTCCTAACTAACTTGCCAAAACTATAGTTTGTTAACAAGAAATTTGTGGAGTGGTTGATAAACGAGTTTAAGACCTAAGTGCATGTAAACTTCTGACTTCATCTGTATGTATTGCGATTCAATAATGTGATTATTTTATTTTTTATTTTTTTGGCTATTTGATGTTCCAAACATATTGAGCACTAAATAGTGCATTCGGAAAGTATTCAAACCCCTTGAGTTTTTCCACATTTTGTTAGCTTTATTCTAAAATTGATTTAAATAGATGTTTTTCCACATCAATCTACACACTACTGTGTGTATACCATGTTTAGTGTGTTTTAGACATTTTTGAAAATCTATTCAAATTAAACTGAAATATCACATTTACAATAAGAATTCAGACCCTTTACTCAGTACATTGTTGAAGCTTCTTTGGCAGCAATTACAGCCTTGTGTCTTCTTGGGGATGATGCTACAAGTTTGGCACACCTGTATTTGGGGAGTTTCTCCCATTCTTCTCTGCAGATCCTCTCAAGCTCTGTCAGGTTGGATGGGGAGTGTCGCTGCACAGCTATTTTCAGGTCTCTCCAGAGATGTTAGATCGGGTTCAAGTCCAGGCTGTGGCTGGGCCACACCAGGATATTCAGAAACTTGTCCCAAAGCCATCCTGCGTTGTGTTGGCTGTGTGCTTAGGGTCGTTGTCCTGTTGGAAGGTGACCCTTCGCCCCAGTCTAAGGTCCTGAGTGCTCTAGAGCAGGTTTTCAGCAAGGATCTCTGTACTGTCCTCTGTTCATCTTTGCCTCGATCCTGACTAGTCTCCCTGTCGCTGAAAAACATCCCCACAGTATGATGCTGCCACCACCATGCTTCACAGTAGGGATGGTGCCAGGTTTCGTTTGGCATTCAGGCCAAAGAGTTCAATCTTGTTTTCATCAGACTAGAGAATCTTGTTTTTCATGGTCTGAGAGTCCTTTAGATGCCGTTTGGCAAACTCCACACGGACTGTCGTGTTCCCCAGATCTGTGCCTCGACACAATCCTGTCTCGGAGCTCTACGGACAATTCCTTCGACCTCATGTCTTGGTTTTTGCTCAGACATGCACTGTCAACTGTGGGACCTTATATAGACAGGTGTGTGCGTTTCCAAATCATGTCCAATCAATTGAGTTTACCACAGGTGGACTCCAATCAAGTTGTAAAACATCTGAAGGATGATCAATGAAGACAGGATGCACCTGAGCTCAATTGAGTATCATAGCAAACGGTCTGAATACTTATGTATATAAGGTATTTCTGTTTTTTATTTTAATACATTTGAAAACATTTCTAAACATGTTTTCACTTTGTCATTATGGGATATTGTGTGTAGGTTGATGAGAAAAATAAAATCAATTTTAAAATAAGGCTGTAACGTGAAAAACAATGTTGGGAAGGGGTCTGAATACTTTGAGTGCACTGTACATTGTTTTGTTTTCCTATTATCTGACAGCTTAGCTGTCGTGTTCAGGTAGATGCCCGCTCAGTGGAGCTCATATGTTATTGAGTTGCAGTGATATTAGTTTACATAGCCAGCTAACCTGTTCCCACCGATGCAATTAATTTGGAAACTGTCCCAGTTTCATAACTTATCAGCTAACATTGGCAACATTGTAGTTAGTCTGTCAGGCAAGAAAACAAGAGTCGGGGGGCCACATTGTGCTTCGCTCGTGATGCTGTCACTTGATCGACTCACTCCCTCCCTATAAAGACAACCAGCTCACTATCCCCATCAAAATTGATGAATTATTGTTTTTAACCTGTTTGGCTAAATTGCACAGTGTCGTCTTTGTAATATTTTACTTTCAACAACCTAAATAAATAAACAATAGTTGTGTTGAATCTTTAAACCGTTGGTACATACTTTGTTTGACTTCTTACCATCTGTGAAAAGTATCCTGACCTTGGTGCTTGAAGTGTGTACTGTATATTAAAGGTTGACCGATTTTAATTGGCATGGACGATTTTTAAGTTTTCATAACAATCTGCATTTTCGGACGCCGATTACATTGCATTCCATGAGGAAACTGTGTGGCCGGCTGACCAACTGTTACGCGAGTGCAGCAAGGAGCCACGGTAAGTTGCTAGCTAGCATTAAACTTATCTTAGAAAAAACAATCTTCATAATCACTGATGATATTACTAGGTTAACTAGCTTGTCCTGCGTTGCATATAATCAATGTTAATTTATAATTGACTCAGTCTACTTCACCAAATTGGGGATGATTTAATAAAAGCACATTTGCGGAAAAAAAGCACCATCACTGCACGAATTCCTTTCTTAAAATCAATACACAGAAGTATATTTTTAAACCTGCACATTTAGTTAAATTCATGTTAGCAGGCAATATTAGCTAGGGAAATTGTCACTTCTCTTGCATTCATTGCATGCAGAGTCAGGGTATATGCAGCAGTTTGGGCTGCCTGGCTCATCGCAAACTAATTTGAAATGTACATCGTTATGACATAACATTGAAGGTTATGTAATGGGATTATTTAGATTTAGGGTTGCCACCCATTCCATAAAGTACAGAACGGTTATGTATTTCACTGAAAGAATAAACTTTTTGTATTCGAAATGACAGTTTCCGGATTTGACCATATTAATGACCAAAGGCTCATATTTCTGTGTTTATTATAATTTAGTCTATGATTTGATAGAGCAGTCTGACTGAGCGGTCGTAGGCAGCAGCAGGCTCGTAAGCATTCATTCAAACTTTACTGCATTCGCCTGCAGCTCTTTGCAATGCGCTGTTTATGACTTCAAGCCTTTCAACTCCTGAGATTAGGCTGGCAATACTAAAGTGCCTATTAGAACATCCAGTAGTCAAAGGTATATGAAATACAAATGGTATAGAGAGAAATAGTCGACGCGTCATAATACCTATAATAACTACAAAAATAACTTCTTAAACTTAAAACTGGGAATATTGAACCACCAGCTTTCATAAGTTCTAAGCAAGGAACTTAAATGTTAGCTTTTTTACATGACACATATTTCACTTATATTCTTCTCCAACACTGTTTTTGCATTATTTAAAACAAATTGAGCATGTTTCATTATTTATTTGAGAACAAATAGATTTTATGTCTGTATATTAAGTTAAAATAGTGTTAATTGTTCATTCAGTATTGTTGTAATTGTCATTATTACAAAAATAAAAATAAATAATGATTTATCTGTATTGGCTTTTTTTTGTTCATCGAATAATCGGTATCGGCGTTGAAAAATCATAATCGGCCGACCTCTACCGTATTTGGTTAGAATATGATCCATCTATTTGTGAATGTCTTTTTGTGTGCTCTATCCTGCCTGATTATCCATCAGTCTGGAATACATATGCACAACATGAACTGGGAAAAATCTGTTTACTAAGGGCTTCATAAAGTTATTTTGATTGAAAGTGCTCTATAGCATCATGATGATACTGTGTGGGTGGAATTGGAGGCGTGTAACAAACACAATTTATTTAGGGAAAATAAGTAACTATTAGGAAGAGTGTGTATGGTTGACATAAAGAGAGAGAGTGAGAGGGATGATGTTCCTGACCACAATTGTATCCTATTTGTTGCTCTCTCTCTCCCTCTGTTAGTCTGTTCCTCAAGGTCAGTAAAAGTGAGGGAATTGATGTGGAGAGTGGGGGCTCAGCAGCAGGGAGGAAGAGGAGTTTAGAGATGATAGGAGGGATATAAATGGAGCGAGGGAACATGGAGAGGAAGCAGAGGGAAAGCACAGCCGAGAGGGAGCCTACATTTCCATGGAGTCCCACCATTCACTCTTGTACCACTAAAGTTTACAGTTGCAGGGGTTTAGGAGTTGTTATTAAAAGTGGTAGCAGTCAATTTTTTTTACTTTCTTCAGATTGGTGTTTAACACCAAATCCAATTTACTCAATTGTTGTCAAAGTAGGTTACTCTTTCTACATTTTGTCAGACCTAGTCTGTACTAAATTTAATTGAGGTTATCATTTTATACATTTTACATTTTTTTAAATAGTCGCTGAATAGTTATTACACAAGTAAGAATTGTTGTCAATCAAATAGCCTACTTTGTGGGTTTTCAAATGCTTTCTGAATATTGTCCATTGGTCACATTTTGGATAATATTTATTTATTTATATGTAAATAATATTTGTTACTTGGTACATTGAATAATTTAGGCAAGTGTACTACAATTTAAATATTCTATTTTTTTTAAATTATTTTTGATAGTGAGTGTCTTTACACAATGGAAGACTGAGGTTTTTTTTATTGAGATGAATGTGGTGTCATTAACTTCTTTGGGCTGCAATCCCGTTAACGGGATAATATGGCATCAGCCAGTGAAAGTGCAGGGCGCCAAATTCAAAACAGAAATCTCATAATTAATATTTCTCAAACATACATGTATCTTATACCGTTTTAAAGGTAATCTTGTTGTTAATCCCACCAGTGTCCGATTTCAAATAGGCTTTACAGCGAAAGCACCACAAACAATTGTTAGGTGACCACCAACTCACAGAAAAACCCAGCCATTTTTCCAGCCAAAGAGAGGAGTCACAAAAAGCACAAATGGAGATAAAATGAATCCCTAACCTTTGATCTTCATCAGATGACACTCATAGGACTTCATGTTACACAATACATGTATGTTTTGTTTGATAAGGTTAATATTTATATACAAAAATCTCTGTATACATTGGCGCGTTATGTTCTCTAGTTCCAAAAACATCCGGTGATATTGCAGAGAGCCACATCATTTTACAGAAATACTCATTATAAATGTCGATAAATACAAACGTTAGACATGGAAATATAGATATACCTCTCCTTAATGCAACCGCTGTGTAACATTTAAAAAAAAAAACTTTACGGAAAAAGCAAACCAAGCAATAATCTGCGACGGCGCTCAGAAAATAAATCCAATTATCCGCCATGTTGAAGTCAAAAAATCAGAAATCACATGAAATATTCCCTTACCTTTGATCTTCATCAGAATGCACTCCCAGGAATCCTAGTTCCACAATTAATGCTTGATTTGTTCGATAATGTCCATTATTTATGTCCAAGTAGCTACTTTTGTTAGCGCGTTTAGTACACATCTAAACGCTCGTGCAGGTCCATCCGAATGTCGGACGAAAACTTTAAAAAGTTATATTACAGGTCGAAGAAACTTGTCAAACTAAGTATAGAAGCAATCTTTAGGATGTCATCATAAATCTTCAAGAAAGTTTCAACCGGAGAATTCCTATGTCTGTAGAGAAGCCTTGGAACGCAGGTCGCTATCATGTGTAATGCGTGTGACCAGGACCTGGCTCTCTGCCAGACCACTGACTCAAACAGCTCCCATCTGGTTCCACAAGACAGTAGAAGCCTCATTCAAGTTTCTAAAGACGGTTGACATCTAGTGGAAGCCCTAGGAAGTGCAACTTTATCCATATCCCACTGTGTATTCAATAGGGGCTGGATTGAAAATCGACCAACCTCAGATTTTCCACTTCCTGTTTGGATTTCTTCTCAGGTGTTTGCCTGCCATATGACTTCTGTTATACTCACGGACATCATTCAAACAGTTTTAGAAACTTGAGTGTTTTCTATCCGATACTAATAATAATATGCATATATTAGCAACTGGGACTGAGGAGCAGGCCGTTGACTCTGTGCACCTTTCGTCCAAGCTTCTCAATACTGCCCCTGTAGCCATAAGAAGTTAAAGAAGAGCTTGTGCTTAAAAATAAGTTGTAATTATTTGTTCTTCATTTTTGAGCTATCTGTTTTCTCCCTGAACATGAGACAACTGTGTTGACAAAACTGCACATTTTAGACTGGCCTTTTGTCCCCAGCACAAGGTGCACCTGTGTAATGATCACACTGTTTAATCAGCTTCTTGCTATGCCACACTTGTCAGAAGGATGTACTGTTTTGGCAATGGCGAAATGCTCACTAGCAGGGATGTAAACACGTTTGTGCACAACATTTTAGAGAAATAAGCTTTTTTTCTGTATGAAACATTTCTGGGATATTTTTTTTCACTTCATAAAACATTGAGATGGTTTGGGATGAGTTGGACCGCAGAGTGAAGGAAAAGTGCTCAGCATATGTGGGAAGAGTCCCTACCTATGTGACTAGCACCCCGGGTCAGAGGTGAAGGTCTCTGACCTCGCATAACCTATCTGGTTTTTTTTAGCAGGTCTGTGTTTGCATATCTGAAGTAGCGCCCCAACAGCCCAAGGTTCCTCTCTCAGCACTAAGCCATGTCCGTGTGTGTCTGTCAGTCAGAAATATGTAGTTTGTGAATATCTCGTGAGTCTGACTGTTACCATAGTAGATGCCCAGAAGAGTTGACAAACCTTGGAGATTGATATATTCCCTGTTTCGTGTGCCACTCAGAGTCCCCTTTTGCCATGAGTTCATGGTGTAGACCTACAGTATATGCAGTTAAGTCTGGCCTGTGTGCGTTAATCACCAGTTTGAGTGGGAGTTGTCTTGGCATATGAACAGCCATGAGAGGAAGGAACAAGTGTGTCACATGTCGAAAAAGGCTGCAAGGGCAAGTTGGTTTTCCACACGCCTGTTTTTCTGTAACGTCGAACCATGTGCTGTAACGGTTTGAGTGAAACATGTTACGGGCCAACCAGGGAGGGAGCACAGAGACCGGAAGAGGGGGAGGAGGCAGAACCTCAGGGTTCTCTTGTGGGATTTTGGCACTCTTCTTTCCTCCCTCTGTCATACTCCCTAGCCCTTTTTCCCCCTTCACTGTTTCTCAACAGCCTCTCTCTGTCCCTTTTCTCTCTCTCCACCCTCTGGCTGTGTAGCTGCCTCTCCACCCATCGTCTTCCTCTCAAACCTCATCCTTAGAGGCGTGATGTCAGTGGTGTGTTGGCCACACTGTTAGGGATGGTCTACCCTCTAACCTGTTATTAAGTGTGTGCATGTGTGTGCCTGTCCCTCCCTGCTGTGTCACTGTAATTTAGCTCTGAAATAGCCCAGTTGAGAAAGATGAAAAGGGCGTATGTAGTGCATTGTGGGCTTGTCCAAGAGTTAAGATTGAGGCTTTCTGCCGACTGCGCACTATCTGCCTGTTTCTCTCACATCCTCCCCCCACGTTCTTTCTTTCTCCCTGACTCCCCCTGCTCCCCTCTCTTTGACTCAGACTAGGGATGGATCGGTGTTATCATAATGTCACTATTCAAATAGTATCATGAAATGTTTTTGGATATCCAGTTTATTTTATTGCACAGTTTTTAACCTGAGCACTGCTGCGCGAGGTAGAGACCCTGTGCTCTATTGCTGGAGCAATGGGTGGGGTTGGTGTGTAGGAGCTGGGAGTGGAGCGGACGTGAGGAAGAGGGCCAACTCGGCTACAGCCAAGACTAGCTAACTTGTAGCAGCCATAATGTTATTTATCATCCCATATAACAGTGCCTGTCTTGACTGGAGTAGCCTAGAGAAACTAGCTAACTACCTAGGCAATTTGCAGGCTACATGCTGTATTTGTACAACAATGTCACATGGATATGTTTATTGTATTTAGAAAAAGCCTCTTCATTGTTAAAATAGACACTTAAAAAAAAATGAATACTCACAAGTAATCAAATACTAACTTCCGTTCAGATATTTGAATATGCCCATCCCTATTTCAGATGGCCTTGCAATCCATATTTGGGTGTGGGGTGACTGAGTTTAAAGCCTTTACCTAAAGCCATAAAGTGAAGTGTGGCACATTTTCTCCTGTAAGCTGCTTAAACGCCCACACCAGTAGAAATCCACTTTTTCAAGCTGAAAGATGACGGCCAGAGCTTACCCGTGTTGCACAATGATTTAAGTCATAGTTTTAGTCAAAGTATGATACATTTATGCTTGAAGTGACCCATTTGTGTGAATGATATTTGTGTGTCTAACGTTCTCACTCATCATTATTCACGATTCATTCAGGACTACCGTAATCATGGTAGCATCCACATTTACAAACTGCTTAGAAACATATTCTATTCTTATTTACAATAATAGTGACTACAAAACGGCACTACATTATTTACTATTCATTTCTATTAGGCACAAAATAGTCTGAAACACAAATCCAGGGGGTCTAAGATACTTAGTGAGACCAACTCACACACCTGAGATCTCCTGCACGCGCGTGCACACACACACAGGTTTGCACATTCTCGCACTTTAGCACATTCTCTCTTTCATACACATTTTTACTTCTAGGCCAAGCGAAATGTTTGTTGACTTCCTGGTTGACTGTAACACCACACCATGTGTCCCACTAATTGTTTTGACTTGTCTCTGTAATGAGATTATGGTTCTTTAATTTTATTTTATTTAACCTTTATTTAACTAGGCAAGTCAGTTAAGAACAAATTCTTATTTACAATGACGGCATAGGAACAGTGGGTTTAACTGCCTTGTTCAGGGGCTGAAGGACAGATTTTTACCTTGTCAGTTCGGGGATTCGATCTAGCAACCTTTTGGTTACTGACCCAACACTCTAACCACAAGGCTTTCTGCCGCCCAAACCACTGCAACCACTATAACACTGGAACCCACTAATACCAAACCACTAATACACATGAAACAAATCTGATCACTCCACCCATGCCTTATCACCTTTTATGGTTTGATTCAAACTTATCAGCCACTTAATCTGCTATTGAACCTCAGACCTCGTTTACTAGTCTCTCTGGCCTTTCCTTACTCTGTTTGTTGTAAGGGTTTACTGTCTGGAGTAGAAAGGTCTATTCTATACTGCCCGATGGTACAGGTCTTAAGGTCTTATGTCCAAGATGGCATAGCAGTCAGACGTCCTCGATTTGTCATGTCCCGTGTGTATGTATATATATATCTCTTCGCATAACATATCTTTTATATATATATTTTTTTCTCCAAAAACTCAAATTCAAAACACTCTCCTGCAACCTGCCTCACCAATTTTTTTTATTATTTTTTTTAAATAAAAAGTATTATTTACCTCAAATCTGAAATCCACAATAGAAGCTAGCCAGGAGCTAGCCAGTTCACTGGCTAACGTTAGTATATAGTCAAAAAACGGTTGATGGTCATCATCTATCCTTTAACTCGAAAAGCTATCACCAGTTTTGTACAACGTGACTCAGACCAGAATATACCGGACCTATTTTTCTCTCCATATCCCTGGATTTCAACCGAAAGCTCTGAACATTTACACCTGGATCTCGCAGCTAGCTAGCTGCTATCCGTGTGACTATTGGCTTACGTCGGTCCCGGAGCAAACTTAAATTATTACGGAGCTAGTCAGCTGAAGAGTTCCATCAACCACTCCTGGGCTACAATCACCTATCCGGACCCGTTTTACCACCGGGCCTTCACGACTGTACTACCGACATTATCTGCACGAGGGAGTTAGCTGTCTTATCGGCTGCTATCTGAATAGGTCTCTCGGACAATTTTGCTTGGGTCACTATTACTATATCTATTTTGCCAATTGGATTGATCCCCTCTACCACACGGAACCCCACTAATCTACTAACGGATACGCACGAAGTGGCTAAAAACAGAACACCGTCCTACGCTAGCTTGCTACCGATGGCCCGGCTAGCTGTCTGAATCACCGTTACCCCAACCAACCTCACTACTAACTGGACCCTTATGATCACTCGGCAAAGCATGCCTCTCCTTAATGTCAATATATATGCCTTGTCCATTGCTGTTCTGGATAGTGTTTATTGGTTTATTTCACTGTAGAGCCTCTAGCCCTAACAATTATACCTTATCCAACCTTTCAGTTCCACCACCCACACATGCGACGACATCATCAGGTTTCAATGATGTTTCTAGAGACAATATCTCTCTCATCACTCAATACCTAGGTTTACCTCCACTGTATTCACATCCTACCATACCTTTGTCTGTACATTATACCTTGAAGTTATTTTATCGCCCCCAGAAACCTCCTTTTACTCTCTGTTCCGGACGTTCTAAATGACCAATTCTCATAGCTTTTAGCCGTACCCTTATCCTACTCCTCCTCTGTTCCTCTGGTGATATAGAGGTGAATCCAGGCCCTGCAGTGCCTAGCTCCACTCCTCCTATTCCCGAGGCGCTCTCTTTTGATGACTTCTGTAACCGTAATAGCCTTGGTTTCATGCATGTTAACATTAGAAGCCTCCTCCCTAAGCTTGTTTTATTCACTGCTTTAGCACACTCTGCCAACCCGGATGTTCTAGCCGTGTCTGAATCCTGGCTTAGGAAAATTCTGAAATCTCCATTGCTAACTACAACATTTTCAGACAAGATAGAACGGCCAAAGGGGGCTGTGTTGCAATCTACTGCAGAGAGAGCCTGCAGAGTTCTGTCCAGGTGTGTACCCAAACAATTTGAACTTCTACTTTTAAAAATCCACCTCTCTAAAAACAAGTCTCTCACTGTTGCCACCTGCTATAGACCCCCCAGCTGTGCTCTGGACACCATATGTGAACTGATTGCCCCCCATCTATCTTCAGAACTCGTGTTACTAGGCAATCTAAACTGTAACATGCTTAACACCCCAGCCATCTTACAATCTAAGCTTGATGCCCTCAATCTCACACAAATTATCAATGAACCTACCAGGTACCACCCCAAAGCTGTAAACATGGGCACCCTCATAGATATCATCCTAACCAGCTTGCCCTCTAAATACACCTCTGCTGTTTTCAACCAAGATCTCAGCGATCACTGCCTCATTGCCTGCATCTGTAATGGGTCAGCGGTCAAACAACCTCCACTCATCACTGTCAAACGCTCCCTGAAACACTTCAGCGAGCAAGCATTTAACATACATTTACATTTAAGTCATTTAGCAGACGCTCTTATTCAGAGCGACTTACAAATTGGTGAATTCACCTTCTGACATCCAGTGGAACAGCCACTTTACAATAGTGCATCTAAATCATTAAGGGGGGGTGAGAAGGATTACTTATCCTATCCTAGGTATTCCTTGAAGAGGTGGGGTTTCAGGTGTCTCCGGAAGGTGGTGATTGACTCCGCTGTCCTGGCGTCGTGAGGGAGTTTGTTCCACCATTGGGGGGCCAGAGCAGCGAACAGTTTTGACTGGGCTGAGCGGGAACTGTACTTCCTCAGTGGTAGGGAGGCGAGCAGGCCAGAGGTGGATGAACGCAGTGGCCTTGTTAGGGTGTAGGGCCTGATCAGAGCCTGGAGGTACTGCGGTGCCGTTCCCCTCACAGCTCCGTAGGCAAGCACCATGGTCTTGTAGCGGATGCGAGCTTCAACTGGAAGCCAGTGGAGAGAGCGGAGGAGCGGGGTGACGTGAGATAACTTGGGAAGGTTGAACACCAGACGGGCTGCGGCGTTATGGATGAGTTGTAGGGGTTTAATGGCACAGGCAGGGAGCCCAGCCAACAGCGAGTTGCAGTAATCCAGACGGGAGATGACAAGTGCCTGGATTAGGACCTGCGGCGCTTCCTGTGTGAGGCAGGGTCGTACTCTGCGGATGTTGTAGAGCATGAACCTACAGGAACGGGCCACCGCCATGATGTTGGTTGAGAACGACAGGGTGTTGTCCAGGATCACGCCAAGGTTCTTAGCGCTCTGGGAGGAGGACACAATGGAGTTGTCAACCGTGATGGCGAGATCATGGAACGGGCAGTCCTTCCCCGGGAGGAAGAGCAGCTCCGTCTTGCCGAGGTTCAGCTTGAGGTGGTGATCCGTCATCCACACTGATATGTCTGCCAGACATGCAGAGATGCGATTCGCCACCTGGTCATCAGAAGGGGGAAAGGAGAAGATTAATTGTGTGTCGTCTGCATAGCAATGATAGGAGAGACCATGTGAGGTTATGACAGAGCCAAGTGACTTGGTGTATAGCGAGAATAGGAGAGGGCCTAGAACAGAGCCCTGGGGGACACCAGTGGTGAGAGCGCGTGGCGAGGAGACAGATTCTCGCCACGCCACCTGGTAGGAGCGACCTGTCAGGTAGGACGCAATCCAAGCGTGGGCCGCGCCGGAGATGCCCAACTCGGAGAGGGTGGAGAGGAGGATCTGATAGTTCACAGTATCGAAGGCAGCCGATAGGTCTAGAAGGATGAGAGCAGAGGAGAGAGAGTTAGCTTTAGCAGTACGGAGCGCCTCCGTGATACAGAGAAGAGCAGTCTCAGTTGAATGACTAGTCTTGAAACCTGACTGATTTGGATCAAGAAGGTCATTCTGAGAGAGATAGCGGGAGAGCTGGCCAAGGACGGCACGTTCAAGAGTTTTGGAGAGAAAAGAAAGAAGGGATACTGGTCTGTAGTTGTTGACATCGGAGGGATCGAGTGTAGGTTTTTTCAGAAGGGGTGCAACTCTCGCTCTCTTGAAGACGGAAGGGACGTAGCCAGCGGTCAGGGATGAGTTGATGAGCGAGGTGAGGTAAGGGAGAAGGTCTCCGGAAATGGTCTGGAGAAGAGAGGAGGGGATAGGGTCAAACGGGCAGGTTGTTGGGCGGCCGGCCGTCACAAGAAGCGAGATTTCATCTGGAGAGGGAGGGGAGAAAGAGGTCAGAGCACAGGGTAGGGCAGTGTGAGCAGAACCAGCGGTGTCGTTTGACTTAGCAAACGAGGATCGGATGTCGTCGACCTTCTTTTCAAAATGGTTGACGAAGTCATCTGCAGAGAGGGAGGAGGGGGGGGAGGAGGATTCAGGAGGGAGGAGAAGGTGGCAAAGAGCTTCCTAGGGTTAGAGGCAGATGCTTGGAATTTAGAGTGGTAGAAAGTGGCTTTAGCAGCAGAGACAGAGGAGGAAAATGTAGAGAGGAGGGAGTGAAAGGATGCCAGGTCCGCAGGGAGGCGAGTTTTCCTCCATTTCCGCTCGGCTGCCCGGAGCTCTGTTCTGTGAGCTCGCAATGAGTCGTCGAGCAACGGAGCGGGAGGGGAGGACCGAGCCGGCCTGGAGGATAGGGGACATAGAGAGTCAAAGGATGCAGAAAGGGAAGAGAGGAGGGTTGAGGAGGCAGAATCAGGAGATAGGTTGGAGAAGGTATGAGCAGAGGGAAGAGATGATAGGATGGAAGAGGAGAGAGTAGCGGGGGAGAGAGAGCGAAGGTTGGGACGGCGCGATACCATCCGAGTAGGGGCAGTGTGGGAAGTGTTGGATGAGAGCGAGAGGGAAAAGGATACAAGGTAGTGGTCGGAGACTTGGAGGGGAGTTGCAATGAGGTTAGTGGAAGAACAGCATCTAGTAAAGATGAGGTCGAGCGTATTGCCTGCCTTGTGAGTAGGGGGGAAGGTGAGAGGGTGAGGTCAAAAGAGGAGAGGAGTGGAAAGAAGGAGGCAGAGAGGAATGAGTCAAAGGTAGACGTGGGGAGGTTAAAGTCGTCCAGGACTGTGAGAGGTGAGCCGTCCTCAGGAAAGGAGCTTATCAAGGCATCAAGCTCATTGATGAACTCTCCGAGGGAACCTGGAGGGCGATAAATGATAAGGATGTTAAGCTTGAAAGGGCTGGTAACTGTGACAGCATGGAATTCAAAGGAGGCGATAGACAGATGGGTAAGGGGAGAGAGAGAGAATGACCACTTGGGAGAGATGAGGATCCCGGTGCCACCACCCCGCTGGCCAGAAGCTCTCGGGGTGTGCGAGAACACGTGGGCGGACGAAGAGAGAGCAGTAGGAGTAGCAGTGTTATCTGTGGTGATCCATGTTTCCGTCAGTGCCAAGAAGTCGAGGGACTGGAGGGAGGCATAGGCTGAGATGAACTCTGCCTTGTTGGCCGCAGATCGGCAGTTCCAGAGGCTACCGGAGACCTGGAACTCCACGTGGGTCGTGCGCGCTGGGACCACCAGATTAGGGTGGCCGCGGCCACGCGGTGTGGAGCGTTTGTATGGTCTGTGCAGAGAGGAGAGAACAGGGATAGATAGACACATAGTTGACAGGCTACAGAAGAGGCTACGCTAATGCAAAGGAGATTGGAATGACAAGTGGACTACACGTCTCGAATGTTCAGAAAGTTAAGCTTACGTAGCAAGAATCTTATTGACTAAAATGATTGAAATGATACAGTACTGCTGGAGTAGGCTAGCTGGCAGTGGCTGCGTTGTTGACTTTGTAGGCTAGCTGGTAGTGGCTGCGATGTTGACACTACACTAATCAAGTCGTTCCGTCGAGTGTAATAGTTTCTACAGTGCTGCTATTCGGGGGCTAGCTAGCTAGCTAGCTAGCAGTGTTGATTGCGTTACGTTACGTTAAAAGAACGACAATAGCTGGCTAGCTAACCTAGAAAATCGCTCTAGGCTACACAATTGTCTTAGATACAAAGACGGCTATGTAGCTAGCTAGCTACGATCAAACAAATCAAACCGTTGTACTGTAATGAAGTGAAAATGAAAATGTGATACTACCTGTGGAGCGACGCGGAATGTTGACCGGGTAGTTGAAGTTCAATTCGGTAGAGGTTGGCTAGCTGTTGGCTAGCTAGCTAGCAGCATCTCCTACGTTAAGAACGACAAATAGCTGGCTAGCTAACCTCGGTAAATTAAGATAATCACTCTAAGTCTACACACTCTAAACTACACAATTATCTTGGATACGAAGACAGCGAAGACAACTATGTAGCTAGCTGACACTACGCTAATCGAGTCGTTCAGTTGAGTGTAATAGTTTCTACAGTGCTGGTGGACAGTGGACGTTAGCTAGCTGCTTAGCTAGCTGCTGGGCAGATAGCAGTGTAGACTACGTTAGGACGACGAAATACGATAATTATGCAATTATCTTTGATACAAAGACGGCTATGTAGCTAGCTAAGAAGAAATTGCTAAGATTAGACAAATCAAACCGTTGTACTATAATGAAATGTAATGAAAAATGTAATGAAAAGTTATACTACCTGCGGACCGAAGTGTAGATGCGACCGCTCGCTCCAACCCGGAACCGGAAAACCAAGCCTTTCTAATCGACCTGGCCGGGGTATCCTGGAAGGACATTGATCTCATCCCGTCAGAGGATGCCTGGTTATTTTTTTTGAAATGCCTTCCTCACCATCTTAAATAAGCATGCCCCATTCAAGACATTTAAAACCAGGAACAGGAATAGCCCCGGGTTCTCTCCAGACCAGACTGCCCTTAACCAACACAAAAACATCCTATAGCGTTCTGCATTAGCATTAAACAGCCCCTGTGATATGCAACTTTTCAGGGAAGCTAGAAACCAATACACACAGGCAGTTAGAAAAGCCAAGGCTAGCTTTTTCAAGCAGAAATTTGCTTCCTGCAACACAAACTCAAAAAAATTCTGGGACACTAAAGTCCTTGGAGAATAAGAACACCTCCTCCCAGCTGCCCACTGCACTGAGGATGGGAAACACTGTCACTACTGATAAATCCACTATAATTGAGAATTTCAATAAGCATTTTTCTACGGCTGGCCATGGTTTCCACCTGGCTACTCCTAACCCGGTCAACAGCACCGCACATCCCACAGCAACTGGCCCAAGCCTTCCCCAATTCTCCTTCTCCCAAATCCAGTCAGCTGATGTTCTGAAAGAGCTGCATAATCTGGACCCCTACAAATCAGCCGGGCTAGACAATCTGGACCCTATCTTTCTAAAATGATCTGCAGAAATTGTTGCAACCCCTATTAACTAGCCTGTTCAACCTCTCTTTCGTGTCGTCTGAGATTCCCAAAGATTGGAAAGCAATCCCCCTCTTCAAAGGGGGGGTGACACTCTTGACACAAACTGCTACAGACCTATATATATCCTACCCTGCCTTTCTACGGTCTTCGAAAGCCAAGTCAAATCGGTGGGCCTGTTGTCCGGGCCTCTGGCAGTCTCTATGGGGGTGCCACAGGGTTCAATTCTTGGACCGTCTCTCTTCTCTGTATACATCAATGATGTCGCTCTTGCTGCTGGTGAGTCTCTGATCCACCTCTACACAGACGACACAATTCTGTATACTTCTGGCCCTTCTTTGGACTCTGTTAACAACCCTCCAGACGAGCTTCAATGCCATACAACTCTCCTTCCGTGGCCTCCAATTGCTCTTAAATACAAGTAAAACTAAATGCATGCTCTTCAACCGATCGCTGCCTGCCCGCCCGTCCAACATCACTACTCTGGACGGTTCTGTCTTAGAATAACTACAAATACCTAGGTGTCTGGTTAGACTGTAAACTCTCCTTCCAAACTCGCATCAAACATCTCCAATCCAAAGTTAAATCTAGAATTGGCTTCCTATTTCGCAACAAAGCCTCCTTCACTCATGCTGCCAAACATGCCCTTGTAAAACTGACCATCCTACCGATCCTCGACTTCTGCGACGTCATTTACAAAATAGCCTCCAATACCCTACTCAATAAATTGGATGCAGTCTATCACAGTGCCATCCGTTTTGTCACCAAAGCCCCATATACTACCCACCACTGCGACCTGTACGCTCTCGCTTTATACTCGTCGCCAAACCCACTGGCTCCAGGTCATCTTCAAGACCCTGCTAGGTAAAGTCCCCCCTTATCTCACCTCGCTGGTCACAATAGCAGCACCCACCTGTAGCACGCGCTCCAGCAGGTATATCTCTCTGGTCACCCCCAAAAGCAATTCTTACTTTGGCCGTACTCTGCTGCCAATGACTGGAACGAACTGCAAAAATCTCAAACTGGAAACACTTATCCCCCTCACTAGCTTTAAGCAACAGCTGTTAGAGCAGCTCACAGTTTACTGCACCTGTACATAACCCATCTATAATTTAGCCCAAACAACTACCTCTCCCCCTACTGTATTTATTTTTGCTCCTTTGCACCTCTACTTTGCACATTCTTCCACTGCAAATCTACCATTCCAGTGTTTATTTGTATTTTTTTACTTGCTAGATTGTATTTACTTCGCCACCATGTCCTTTTTTGCCTTTACCTCCCTTCTCACCTCATTTGCTCACATTGTATATAGACTCATTTTTCTACTGTACTATTGGCTGTTTGTTTTTACTCCATGTGTAACTCTGTGTTGTTCGTGTCAAACTGCTTTGCTTTATCTTGGCCAGGTCGCAATTGTAAATGAGAACTTGTTCTCAACTTGCCTACCTGGTTATATAAAGGTGAGATACATAAATAAAAGTGGTGGTGAACTTCTTAACCATTCTGTTTTTGTTAATCAGGTCACTTCCTGTGGTTGCTCAGCTGGCCTGTCACGTGCCATGTATTGTCATGGGATGCTGAAAGTGCCAATTTGAGTCCCACGATAGTGCTGGTAATTTGGGCCAAAAGGGTGTGGGTAGTTTGTGTTACCCAAATGGTCTGTTGGAACACATTTTGGCATAATATTTGGTCTAATTCCTATTTGGTCGGGGCGAATGGGTTGGTCTAGCAATCCAGAAGTGATGACGCGTCCGGGACAACTTACATTTTAGCTAACCCTTGTTCTTGACTTAACCCAATTCAGCTAACCTGCTATGTAAATTTCCCTGACATTTGTCCTTTTAGTTCCCCTAACCACCAACACAAATTCTCCCTATAATCCTCCTTTGTTATGGTGCAACAAGCAACCTTGTCTCAGAGAAAGACGTATAATGTGGCGTAACATAATATATCATACTAAATGGAGTGTAACGGATTTACAAACAGAAAATTGTTTACCCTGAGACCACGATGACTTGGTGGGTCACAACTAGTTTGGGTCACTGGTCTGAGCAGTTTGGGATTCATTCAGTCATAGTGTCATTATTAGTGTTATTCATTGTGTGTAGTAGCTCATCCTAGCCAGCCTCTGTTCTGGGGTCCCCTCCCCAAGTGTGTGTGTACCCTGTCCCTTCCCGTCAGCTTCGTTAGGATCCTAAAAGTGACCACTCAAGCGGAGGACTTCACCTTTGGCCCCATAGGACCAAGTTAGGCTAGAGAATCGCTCCATGTTTATAGTATGTCACAGAACAATGAACCAGAACTGTGAATGACCAGGACCGCTGGGCACAAAGTGACCTCGCTGACTGCCGTGGACCTCACATCACGATTCAACCGACGTGATCGACACTGTCAGTTCCCATTGTGGCCTGGTTCCATAGCTGCACGGTTGTCATGGCGTTACCGTGCAGGGTTGTCACGTACCAGGAAGACGGTCAGGCATACAGGACACCAACTAACGAGGTCGACCCTCAGAGCCCAGAGATCAGTTTGAATTGATATGGTGGAACTCCTAACGGACGAAGGTGGGAAGCTTTTTTTACATCCATATCAATAGTGTATTATGTGTTACATCACCAGCGCGTGGCCGGCTCTGTCCCATTCCAGTGCTTATCCCGCAGCGACAGATGGACAGAACACAGGAAGGGAGGGTGAGAGCGAGAGTGGATGAAGATACTTTCTCTCTCTCTTTCTGGAGAGTTGCAGAACCGCACATGATAGGACCGTAAACTCTGTGCATGAGTGGAGCGGGAGATGGAGAGTGACTGAACAAGTGAAGGGGTGTAGATATCGCCCCTCTCTCTGTCCAGGGACTTTTCAGGGAGGACTGGACAGTCCCCGGGCTGTTCGCAGCAGGAAGAGGGAAAGGGGAGAGGCATTACTTTGGACCTGTTAATAATTTAATTGGAAACTTCTTTACATCATCCTGGACTGGACTGTAAACATAAATTAGCAGGGCAGAGGAGGATGAATCAACATCCGAGACATTCCTACACTGTTCGAAGTTTGCAACGGTTTAGGGTTTGAGTGCGTGTGTGAAGGTTTAGTGAGTTATCTGCTTGGGTGTAGATTTAATATCTACTAGTTTCTGTGTATGGTTGATGGACGTGGTGTGTCTGTAGTTACCTGGAGGTACTTAGCCAGCCGTCTGCTCCTAGAGGTTTGGGTTACCTGAGCTCCACCGGCTTGGCAGAGGGACAGCAATCGCCTTTACTACAGGACAGAGTCCAAAACCTTATTGTTGTTCTGAGGAACTGTAAAGGTGGTGTGTGTGTGTGTGTGTGTAGTTCTGTGGGAGGGACTAGTAGAGGCACAGGGACACAAGTGACACAGGTGAGATATAAAAGCAGGCGTGTGTGTGACAGTGTGTATCTGAGGATCACACTCACCTCTCGTCCATCTGTGTCTGCTGACCAGAGAACAGACTTGGGGATTATCAGACAGTTGATGAGATTTAGGGCACTGCCATTGTCCAGGGGATCAACACACACACAGAGGAGAGAAAGTGAGACTCCCTACTGGAAACTCTCTCGCCCTCTGAAGAGCACCGGCGTTGTGTATTGTGGTGAATCCCGTAAAAGAGGAGAGTAGACTGGATATTTGTAGTCTTTTCGTCTTTGAACTTGGCTGCAGTACAGATTGCACAGTACAGACACTACAGTCCAGGATAGAACTTTGGAACTGTTCTCGCTGTGGATACACTTGTTGCCATCTCTCGCACCCAGTCTTCAGCTCACCAATTGATGACAATTATGACCAGACCACAGAAGATACGCCTGGAGCTCTGACTGCCATTCACACCTAGACCTCAACCATGGAACCCCTCCATAACAGCTTATAAGCTATCATAACAACCTGTGGAACTTCAACAGTTCCTGTCCCATTCAAACAAGGGGGACTTTGTTTGGGTGAGAACGGAGCGAACCAAACTGCCCGTCTCCACGGACGGACGGGATCATGTACGTGCTGTGCACTCTGGCGGTACTGAGTATCCACAGCCTCTTTAAGAGCCGACACAAGGCCCTGGAGCCCGGCGATAAAGAGGCTAGAGATGGGGCCACGCTGCCTGGGGACAAGGCCCCTCCACTAGGGGAGGGAGGCAGGTCAAGGGATCCCGGGCCTGGAGGTCTTGGAGGGGGTGTGGGTCCAAGGGAGAAGGAGAGAGGGATGACTGTAGCCCTCTCTCAGGATAAGAGGCAGAGGGCTCCTGTTGTAGACAGTAAGGCTGCAGGCTGCAACTTCACAGGCAAACATAGAGGTGACGGGGAGCTGCGCTGCAGCCAGGGCAGGCTGGGATGCGGAGAAGGCAACCTGGAGAATGTGCCGGACAGCAGAAAACGATTGCAGGTGAGAGGAGGGGAAGATGGGGATAGAGGGAGGGCATGCTAAACAGAACAGGAGGGAGTGGAGAGCACCTACATGTGCAAACCAGCATGTAGGCACAGGTATGTTTGAGACTGGCATGGGATTACAGACACGGATAAGGCACCAATCTAATTAATGAAGTACCAATCATAAATATTGTGGTACAGAAGTCCAAGGTTTGGGGCCTCCCGGGTGGCGCAGCGGTCTAAGGCACTGCATCTTAGTGCTTGAGGAGTCACTACAGACCCGGGTCCGATCCAGGGCTGTGCCGCAGCCAGCTGCAACCAGGAGATCCATGAGACTGAGCACAATTGGCCCAGCGTTGTCCGGGTTAAGGGAGGGTTTTGCCGGCTGGGATGTCCTTGTCCCATTGCTCTCTAGCGACTCCTATGGCAGGCCGGGCACATGCACGCTGACACGGTCACCAGTTATGCAGTGTTTCCTTAAACATATTGGTGTGGCTGGCTTCCGGATTAAGCGAGCAGTGTGTCAAGATGCAGCACGGCTTGGCGGGGTCATATTTCAGAGGCTCTTGACCTTCGCCTCTCCCAAGTCCATACGGGAGCTGCAGCACCAATTGGATATCATGAAATTGGCCAAAAATTTGAAAGATTATGTTGAAATCCTTTTTATTGAGATGCAGCAACATGTTGGTTTAGTATTTAAGTAATTATGTGCCTGTGTGACCAAGTTGGAGAGAGAATCTAAGCGCTGCTCCAGCAGTCTTAACCTTTCTGGGCTATTGAAGGAATGTGTGTGGTTGTTTGTGGGTGATTATGGACCTTGGCAGTTCACCATTGATTACCTTGAGGTTCACATTAGTGAGTAATGTGATGACCATCGCCCATTCCTAGATCCCTACCGCTCACTTGGGTTTGTATAGCCAAATAGATTTTCCTGTTCTCCATCTCTCTCCTTTTCCCTCCCTCGGACAGCCTCCCTTATTCTTTTAAAAGTTTTTCCCCCCTCCTGTCTTTCTTATTTTCACCCATCTTCCCCCAAGCCCAGTCATATCCCCTCCTAACCTGCTGACTATATATCTATCGGCGGTATTAGTAATGGCAGAATGCGTGCTGATGCTAAAGTGGGCCGGAGTGTCCCTGCATTCCGGGGAAACGGATTCAGATCATCATTTATGTAACCATGTTGTTAATCTGAGGACAGCCTCACTATTTCTGCTCTGTGTGTTTGGGATAAAGTGGGCTTTAATCCCTCTCAATGCTGTGATTCTGGCTGTTGGCCCAATGACACATTTCATATCACGGTAAAAAAAAAAATAATGGATGGTTTGACAGTATTTTATGTTTTTGAATAATAAATTATGTATTTTCTTTATGAATAGTGTGTGACCCTAGGGTGGCAACACATACATTCTACGTTATTTTAAATGGGTCTTTTCTCTGTTCTGATTTGTTTTATACTGTTCAATTCAACTTCAACCCCCCTCCCCCCCAAAAGAAATGTGTGTTTTCATCAATATCTGCATTTCCTGCACTCATTTGAAATCATTTCCACACTGCCATGTAGGTCTGCACGATATAGGCAAACAATCTGATTTGACTTGCGATTTATAGCAAACCACTTCGACAGTTCACCAGAGGGCTGCCTCGCTTCTAGCTCTTAGGAAACTTTGCAGGCAAGCATTTTGTTTACACCCGCAATAACATCTGCCAAACACGTATATTTACATTTACATTTAAGTCATTTGGCAGACGCTCTTATCCAGAGCGACTTACAAATTGGTGAATTCACCTTATGACATCCAGTGGAACAGCCACTTTACAATAGTGCATCTAAATCATTTAAGGGGGGGTGAGGAGGATTACTTTATCCTATCCTAGGTATTCCTTAAAGAGGTGGGGTATATGTGACCAATAAAAATTAATTTGATGTGCAGCATTGACCTTGCAGTGTCTCGTGGTCGAGGAACAACAAATGTGCTCCTTTAGTGACAGGGCAGGATAAGGTCTGTGTGAAAAGCAGCATGTAGAGAGAGTTCGAACAGGGATGAAGAAGCAAAATAAACTGTAAAAATGGCGTATCACCTTTAACAAACCAAACATTCAAATACGTTATAGAAGGTAAAGTAAAAACACAATACTGTGCATCAATACTGTTTTATTGTAAAATACTGTATACTACCCAGACGTACCTTTACCTCACCCCACTCATTCTCTCTCAACCCTAACCCCATTGGTCATAGGGAGGGCCTTCTCTCTGAATCACTCTCCGTTGACATTTGTCCTTGTAAATCCCTAAACAACGCTTTGGTTACACAACTAAGACTTTGAGGGAACGCTAAGGTATTTCTATTAAGTAACATCAGAGGGAGCATGGTCACTGTGCTGTCCTCTCATGGTCACTCATCTGATGTCCTCTACATTCAACATCTGCCACATGATTAATTAGTAAAGGACAAACTACACCAGGAACTTGATAGTGTTATGATAACACTAGAATAATTCCCTGGAGATGTGTTCATGTCTTACCGTTGTGCTCTGTAGCTCATGAAGCCGGGGTACCTGAGCCAGGGTGTAGTGTGTTTCATCTATAATTCCCTGAGGAACAGTGACTACCCTGAGAACACCTTCTGTGTGTCTGCTAGTTTCTCTGTGTATGCAGTTGAAGTCGGAAGTTTACATGCACCTTAGCCAAATTACAGTTCAACTCAGTTTTTCACAATTCCTGACATTTAATCCTAGTAAATATTCCCTGTTTTAGGTCAGTTAGGATCACCACTTTATTTTAAGATTGTGAAATGTCAGAATAATAGTAGAGGGATTTATTTCAGCTTTTATTTCTTTCATCACGTTCCCAGTGGTACATACACTCAATTAGTATTTGGTAGCATTGCCTTTAAATTGTTTAACTTGGGTCAAACGTTTCGGGTAGCCTTCCCACAGAACGTTGGGTGAATTTTGGCCCATTCCTCCTGTCAGAGGTGGTGTAACTGAGACAGGTTTGTAGGTCTCTTTGCACACACACACATTTTCAGTTCTGCCCACAAATTTTCTATCAGATTGAGGTCAGGGCTTTGTAATGGCCACTCCAATACCTTGACTTTGTTATCCTTAAGCCATTTTGCCACAGCTTTGGAAGTGTGCTTGGGGTCATTGTCCATTTGGAAGACCCATTTGCGACCAAGCTTTAACTTCCTGACTGATGTCTCGAGGTGTTGCTTCAATATATCCACATAATTTTCCATCCTCATGATGCAATCTATTTTGTGAAGTGCACCAGTTCCTCCTGCAGCAAAGCACCCCCACAACATGATGCTGCCACCCCCGTGCTTCACGGTTGTTCTTCGGCTTGCAAGCCTCCCCCCTTTTCCTCCAAACATAACGATGGTCATTATGGCCAAATAGTTATATTTTTGTTTCATCAGACCAGAAGACATTTCTCCAAAAATTACAATCTTTGTCCCCATGTGCAATTGCAAACCGTAGTCTGGCTTTTTTAATGGTGGCTTTGGAGCAGTTGCTTTTTCCTTGCTGAGCGGCCTTTCAGGTTATACTTATGTAGAACTCTACTTACTGTGGATATAGATACTTTTGCACCTGTTTCCTGCAGCATCTTCACAAGATCCTTTTGCTGCTGTTCTGGGATTGATTTGCACTTTTCGCACCAAAGTACGTTCATCTCTAGGAGACAGAACGCGTCTCCTTCCTGAGCGGTATGGCGGCTGCGTGGTCCCATGGTGTTTATACTTGCGTACTATTGTTTGTACAGATGAACGTGGTACCTTCAGGCATTTGGAAATTGCTCCCAAGGATAAACCAGACTTGTGGAGGTCTACAATTTTTTTATCTGAGGTCTTGGCTGATTTCTTTTGATTTTCCCATGATGTCAAGTAAAGATGCACTGAGTTTGAAGGTAGGACTTGAAATACATCCACAGGTACTCCTCCAATTGACTCAAATGATGTCTTAGTCTGTCAGAAGCTTCTAAAACCATGACATAATTTTCAGGAAGTTTCCAAGCAGTTTAAAGGCAAAGTCAACATAGTGCGTGTAAACTTCTGACCCACTGGAATTGTGATACAGTGAAATAATCTGTAAACAATTGTCTGTAAACAATTGTTGGCAAAATGACTTGTCATTCTCAAAGTAGATGTCCTAACCGACTTGCCAAAACTATAGTTTGTTAACAAGAACTTTGGAGTGGTTGAAAAATGCGTTTTAATGACTCCAACCTAAGTGCATGTAAACTTCCGACTTCAACTGTATACACACACACCAGCCTTTTTCTCAGTTTCCCTCAGTATGAGTAGTCACACAGACCTGGCCAGGACTCCATTACCCAGCAGCCTCTAGTGAGTGGGGAGGGACTCTGGCTTGAGTGCTAGTGAATTGTCAGTGATGCAGCTCTCACACGGTGTGATTTACAGCACTACTTGTTTGGGTAAATATACATTTGAGCGGTGGCAGCCATAGGAGACCATATGTTATTTGTGTGTGCATATTGCAGTGTACAATTATGTATACTGTATGGTTTAGGAACAAGTGTATGGCATGTTACGAGAGCCATTTGCCTTTTTAAGTAATAAATGATGTATGGAGACAGTGTTTCATAAATTCATATTTGCACACACACAGTACTCTGTTACATATTGCAAGCAGGGGGAAGAGAACTGAGAAGAGCCACAATTCATTTGTCGCTAAAATATTTATTCCTCCACTGCAGAGCGAGCGATTTAATAAAAAATAATTATATATATATATAAATAATTAATTAAAGGGAGGGGACTGGAGGGGGAAGAATGAGGGAGGCTCCAATTCTGCTGTTACTAAGGAACAGCGAGAGTGTGTGCGTTAGAGAAGGGGGGCTGGCTAGTGACTGAGACGTGGGGGTATGTTGATTGGTGAGTGTGTGTGTTTCCGCCGCGTAAAGATGGTCTCTACAGCGTTGCAGGGATGATCAGGACACAGAGACTGCAGGGAGGGAGGTGAGTATCCTACCGATTTTAAGGAAAAGGAATGGGGAGGTTGAGACATGGAGAAAGAGGGGGGGGGGAGAGAGAGGAGGGGGACATGTTGAGTGAGGTATGAGAGGTAGCCACTCTGGTTAGATGGAGAGAAATAAAAAGCGATAGAATAACTGCAGGAGAAGGAAAGAAAGGGCAGTTATAGTGTTTCTCTGTTGTTGACTGATTGTCCCTGTATGGTAGGATTCTCTCCTCTTCCCACTGTCTTTGTTAAGGGTTTACCCATATCTAGTATTCCCAGTCTATATGATGTCGTGCTGATGAATTAATCTCAACCGTATTCTGATGCATTGGGTTTTATTCAGATTCATGTCTGTGGTGTGTGTTGGCAGTAAAAACAGCCCTGAACCTCCCAGAGCTGTGTGATTTTGAGCAGACAGTTTCTGACACTTGACGCATGGTGGCTGAGCTGAGCTACCACTGAATGATTTGACCCAGTTTAGTGGGAGGAGGGGGATGAGCGCAGAAGAGAGAGGGGGGAATTGAACCCTGTAAGTGAGGGTTCTGTGATGTGCTCTTTATAACAGGAAGCAGATTCCTTCTGTCAGAGTCCTGCCATCGCCCTGTCTGCCACGCTGTGTCTATCCTATCTCCTTGTCCACCAACAGCATTTTAGCTACAGACTGTTATGTGCTAGCTATCTAGTTTGTTTTATAAATGTGCAATGAACATAAAAAATACTCATTTTATATAAGGAATTGGCAACTCGTTCTCAATCTAAGAAATGGGCATCTTCTTATCCAGGTAGGCCACTTGATTTCAACATCTAAACAAAGTGAACAGGCTATGTTGTTCAAACAGTTGGAGACGGACAGGAGGGTGTATTCATAGCAGTTCAACTGCTCTACCTTGTTAGCAAGCAAATAGATTCGCTGGCTACTCACAAGCATGCGGGCTTGTGCTTGAGAGTTATTGGGTGGAATTTCCTTTAACATACAGTAGGTCTCAAACTATCTATTGGTATGCATTTCACTAGTCCATTGTTGATATAGTCCCAAAATGTTTGGCATGTCAGCAATCATGTTTTCAAGACTACAGCCAATACGATGCAGTTTCTTGAAAACTTGATTGCTGACATGCAAAACATTTTGAGACTATATCAACAATGGACTAATGAAATAAATACCAGAAGATAGTTTTTGGGTGGGGTTTTCCTTAAATTTTCTATAGTGCCTGCTATAAGAAGTTGGTCATTATTAGCAGGTTAGTGTTTTTTTTGTGAATATTGGAGGCAGCTCTTGCAGAGTGGTCACGAGCTGGCACTGCCACAAAGTCATAAAATCAGATTTCTAACCTAACCTTAACCCCAACCACACTGCTAACCCTAATGCCTAACGCTAACCTGCAGCTAAAGGGATACTTTTGGAATTTGGCAATGAAGCCCTTTATTTACTTCCCCAGAGTCAGATGAACCAGTGGAGGACATTTTTATGCTGTACCTCTAAGTGCAATTTGAAGGAAGTTGCCAGCTAGTGTTAGCTCATTTGCTAGCTAGTGTTAACGCAATGACTGTACGTCTATGGGTAACTGCTAGGATGCTAGTAAATACCGTAGACTTCTAGTCATTGCTTAATCTAGTTAGTAATGGCTTGCAAAATTACCTCCAACTTCCTTCATACTGGATGCAGAGACATACAAATGGTATCCATGAGTTATTCTGACTCGTAGGAAGTAGATAAAGGGCTTCATTGCCAAAATCCCAAAGTATGCCTTTAAGATTATAAAGCACATTTTTGTTTTCAGGAATCTTTTACAATATAGCCAGTTTTGACACTGCAGTTGGCCTATCAAATGGGAAATCACTCAGTTCTGCCTCCAGGACAAGACTCATAACAATAAAAGTCAACCTGCTCATCATTAGTGCATTGTGCATGGTTCTGGTTAAATTTAACAAAAAGGTCATTTTCATAGACTTGAAAGCCGGATCAGTGATTATTGCCAAAAAGCAGGTTAAACTATTTTGATAAATAATTTAATTATTACTTATGATTGTGGAAGGCTTATATTTAGCCAAGGTATAATTTTACAAACCCTGATTAGATTATTCCTGACTGTTTGAAATGCAGCGTATTGACTTTGTCACTCAAATCTATGTATGTGTGTATATAAGTTCTAATCTGTGTGATATGTATGTGTGTGTTGAATCAATGTTTCGGGCTACAGAGACCAAAGCTATGTGCGTCCTTCTGCTACAACAACAGGGAGCGGACTATAGAATGAAAGACACCAGGCACAGTAAACATTGAATGAAATGCAGTCAAAATATAGCAATTAAATAAAAACCGTTCATGACTAAAAAAATCGGAAAAGAGAAAGTCGACCAGCAAGCACCTTTTCTCAGTCTCATCGTGTGACGAGGACTTTCAGTGTAACACAGCTACAGATCCTTGCCCTGTCTGAGCAGGCTCTACCTGGGAACCATAAAGCCGGTTATTGGAACATTACTGACCAAGGGGTAAGGATTTGAATTATGAAGTTTGAGTTTTAATAACATCAAAACACTTTTTTTTTTTATTTTACTCACTGTCTTCTAAGGGGGACTTTAACAGACGAATGTATGAGGACTGAGGTATAGTACTCCCAGGCTTTGTATCACTAACAAAGAGCTCTTTAATTTACCCGCCTATAACAAATATGATTTAAAACAGACAGGGCTGTAGGGACTAGGAAGTCTCTGACAGGACAGTTCCAACAGACAAAGACACACATGCACAAGCTTCCTGTGGTCAGGCAGTCTGTCACTGTCTAGCTCCTACTGTACAGTCAGATGGACTGAAGCCCCCCTTGAAGAAGGGCTTGTTGATATGGCCTAAAAATCATCAATTGAAAATAAATGTATGGCCAATTCACTATATACAGTGCCTTGCGAAAAGTATTCGCCCCCCTTGAACTTTGCAACCTTTTGCCACATTTCAGGCTGCAAACATAAAGATATAAAACTGTATTTTTTTGTGAAGAATCAACAAGTGGGACACAATCATGAAGTGGAACGACATTTATTGGATATTTCAAACTTTTTTAACAAATCAAAAACTGAAAAATTGGGCGTGCAAAATTATTCAGCCCCTTTACTTTCAGTGCAGCAAACTCTCTCCAGAAGTTCAGTGAGGATCTCTGAATGATCCAATGTTGACCTAAAAGACTAATGATGATGATTACACACAGGTGGATTGTATTTAAGTCTCCGTATAAATGCACCTGCACTGTGATAGTCTCAGAGGTCCGTTAAAAGCGCAGAGAGCATCATGAAGAACAAGGAACACACCAGGCAGGTCCGAGATACTGTTGTGAATAAGTTTAAAGCCGGATTTAGATACAAAAAGATTTCCCAAGCTTTAAACATCCCAAGGAGCACTGTGCAAGCGATAATATTGAAATGGAAGGAGTATCAGACCACTGCAAATATACCAAGACCTGGCCGTCCCTCTAAACTTTCAGCTCATACAAGGAGAAGACTGATCAGAGATGCAGCCAAGAGGCCCATGATCACTTTGGATGAACTGCAGAGATGTACAGCTGAGGTGGGAGACTCTGTCCATAGGACAACAATCAGTCGTATATTGCACAAATCTGGCCTTTATGGAAGAGTGGCAAGAAGAAAGCCATTTCTTCAAGATATCCATAAAAAGTGTTGTTTAAAGTTTGCCACAAGCCACCTGGGAGACACACCAAATATGTGGAAGAAGGTGCTCTGGTCAGATGAAACCAAAATTGAACTTTTTGGCAACAATGCAAAACTTTGTTTGGCGTAAAAGCAACACAGCTCTTCACCCTGACCACACCATCCCCACTGTCAAACATGGTGGTGGCAGCATCATGGTTTGGGCCTGCTTTTCTTCAGCAGGGACATGGAAGATGGTTAAAATTGATGGGAAGATGGATGGAGCCAAATACAGGACCATTCTGGAAGAAAACCTGATGGAGTCTGCAAAAGACCTGAGACTGGGACGGAGATTTGTCTTCCAACAAGACAATGATCCAAAACATAAAGCAAAATCTACAATGGAATGGTTCAAAAATAAACATATCCAGGTGTTAGAATGGCCAAGTCAAAGTCCAGACCTTAATCCAATCGAGAATCTGTGGAAAGAACTGAAAACTGCTGTTCACAAATGCTCTCCATCCAACCTCACTGAGCTCAAGCTGTTTTGCAAGGAGGAATGGGAAAAAATTTCAGTCTCTCGATGTGCAAAACTGATAGAGACATACCCCAAGCGACTTACAGCTGTAATCGCAGCAAAAGTTGGCGCTACAAAGTATTAACTTAAGGGGGCTGAATAATTTTGCACGCCCAATTTTTCAGTTTTTGATTTGTTAAAAAAGTTTGAAATATCCAATAAATGTCGTTCCACATCATGATTGTGTCCCACTTGTTGTTGATTCTTCACAAAATAATACAGTTTTATATCTTTATGTTTGAAGCCTGAAATGTGGCAAAAGGTTGCAAAGTTCAAGGGGGCCGAATACTTTTCGCAAGGCACTGTATATGTGTATATATACAGTGGGGCAAAAAAAGTATTTAGTCAGCCACCAATTGTGCAAGTTCTCCCACTTAAAAAGATGAGGCCTGTAATTTTCATAATAGGTACACTTCAACTATGACAGACAAAATGAGAAAAAAATCCAGAAAATCACATTGTAGGATTTTTTATGAATTTATTTGCAAATTATGGTGGAAAATAAGTATTTGGTCACCTACAAACAAGCAAGATTTCTGGCTCTCACAGACCTGCAACTTATTCTTTAAGAGGCTCCTCTGTCCTCCACACGTTACCTGTATTAATGGCAACAGTTTGAACTTGTTATCAGTATAAAAGACACCTGTCCACAACCTCAACCAGTCTCACTCCAAAATTCACTATGGCCAAGACAAAGAGCTGTCAAAGGACACCAGAAACAAAATTGTAGACCTGCACCAGGCTGGGAAGACTGAATCTGCAATAGGTAAGCGGCTTGGTTTGAAGAAATCAACTGTGGGAGCAATTATTAGAAAATGGAAGACATACAAGACCACTGATAATCTCCCTCGATCTGGGGCTCCACGCAAGATCTCACCCCGTGGGGTCAAAATGATCACAAGAACGGTGAGCAAAAATCTCATAACCACACTGGGGGACTTAGTGAATGACCTGCAGAGAGCTGGGACCAAAGTAACAAAAGCCTACCATCAGTAACACACTATGCTGCCAGGGACTCAAATCCTGCAGTGCCAGACGTGTCCCCCTGCTTAAGCCAGTACATGTCCAGGCCCGTCTGAAGTTTGCTAGAGAGCATTTGGATGATCCAGAAGAAGTTTGGGAGAATGTCATATGGTCAGATGAAACCAAAATATAACTTTTTTGTAAAAACTCAACTCGTCGTGTTTGGAGGACAAAGAATGCCGAGTTGCATCCAAAGAACACCCTACCTACTGTGAAGCATGGGGGTGGAAATATCATGCTTTTGGCTGTTTTTCTGCAAAGGGACCAGGACGACTGATCCGTGTAAAGGAAAGAATGAATGTGGCCATGTATCGTGAGATTTTGAGTGAAAACCTCCTTCCATCAGCAAGGGCATTGAAGATGAAACGTGGCTGGGTCTTTCAGCATGACAATGATCCCAAACACACCGCCCGGGCAACAAAGGAGTGGCTTCGTAAGAAGCATTTCAAGGTCCTGGAGTGGCCTAGCCAGTCTCCAGATCTCAACCCCATAGAAAATCTTTGGAGGGAGTTGAAAGTCTGTGTTGCCCAGCAACAGCCCCAAAACATGTCAGCAGTTCCTGCAAGAGGAAGGCATTGATGCTATGGACTGGCCCGCCCATTCCCCAGACCTGAATCCAATTGAGCACATCTGGGACATCATGTCTCGCTCCATCCACCAACGCCACGTTGCACCACAGACTGTCCAGGAGTTGGCAGATGCTTTAGTCCAGGTCTGTGAGGAGATCCCTCAGGAGACCATCCGCCACCTCATCAGTAGCATGCCCAGGCGTTGTAGGGAGGCCACACGCACTACTGAGCCTCATTTGGACTTGTTTTAAGGAAATTACATCAAAGTTGGATCAGCCTGTAGTATGGTTTTCCACTTTAATTTTGAGTGACTCCAAATCCAGACCTCCATGAGTTGATAAATTTCATTTCAATTGATAATTTTTGTTGTCAGCACATTCAACTATGTAAAGAAAAAAGTATTTAATAAGAATATTTCATTCATTCAGATCTAGGATGTTATTTTAGTGTTCCCTTAATTTTTTTGAGCAGTATAGATATTTGTGTGTGTGTGTACTTATATGTATACGTATACGTGTGCATTTATTTTCAGCGAGCTTAACGTGTCAATATTTGTACCAATATAAGATTCAACAACTGAGACATAAACTGAACAAGTTGCACAGACATGTGTCTAACAGAAATGTGTCTCTGAACAATTAGAGGTTGACCGATTATGATTTTTCAATACCGATACCAATTATTGGAGGACCAAAAAAAGCCGATGCCAATTAATCGTCCGATTTTTATATATATATTAATAATAAAAAATACAAAAATTGTAATAATGACAATTTCAACAATACTGAATGAACACTTTTTTTTAACTTGATATAATAAATATAGCCTCAAATAAATAATGAAACATGTTCAATTTGGTTTAAATAATGCAAAAAAACTAAGTGTTGGAGAAGAAAGTGCAATATGTGCCATGTTAAAAAGTAAATGGATAAGTTCCTTGCTCAGAGCATGAGAATATATGAAAGATGGTGGTTCCTTTTAACATGAGTATTCAATATTCCCAGGTAAGAAGTTTTAGGTTGAGGTTATTATAGAAATTATTGGACTATTTCTCTCTCTATACCATTTGTATTTCATATACCTTTTGACTATTGGATGTTCTTATAGGCACTTAGTATTGCCAGTGTAACAGTATAGCTTCCGTCCCTCTCCTCGACCCTAGGAACACATCGACAACAGCCACCCTCGAAGCATCGTTACCCATCGCTCCACAAAAGCCGGAGTCCTTTCAGATCAAGGGGAACAACTACTCCAAGTCTCAGAGCGAGTGATGTTTGAAACGCTTGTACCCCACTAACTAGCTAGCCATTTCACATTGGTTACACCAGATTAATCTCGGGAGTTGCTTCAAGTAAACAGCTCAATGCTTGAAGCACAGCGAAGAGCTGCTGGCAAATGCACGAAAGTGCTGTTTGTATGAATGCTTACGAGCCTGCTGCTGCCTACCATTTGCTCAGTCAGACAGCTCTATCAAATATCAAATCATAGACTTATTTATAACATAACACACAGAAATATGAGCCTTTTGGTCATTTAATATGGTCAAATCTGGAAACTATCATTTCGAAAACAAAACGTTTATTCTTTCAGTGAAATACGTAACCGTTCCGTATTTTATCTAACGGATGGCATCCCTAAGTCTACATATTGTTGTTACATTGTACAACCTTCAATGTTAAGTCATACTTATGTACAATTCTGCCAAATTAATTACGGTCTTTGTTAGGAATAAGTAGACTTAACACAGTTTGCAACGAGCCAGGCGGCCCAAACTGCTGCATATACCCTGACTGCTTGCACGGAATGCAAGAGAAGTGACATAATTTCCTAGTTATAAGAAATTCATGTTAGCAAGCAATATTAACTAAATATGCATGTTTAAAAATATATACTTATGTATTGATTTTAAAGAAAGGCATTGATGTTTATGCGTAGGTACACATTGGTGCAACGACAGTGCTTTTTTTCATGAATGCGCTTGTTAAATCATCACCCGTTTAGCGAAGTAGGCTGTGATTCGATGAGAAATGAACAGGCACCGCATCGAATATATGCAACGCACGACACGCTAGATAAACTAGTAATATCATCAACCATGTGTAGTTAACTAGTGATTATGTTAAGATTAATTGTTTTTTATAATATAAGTTTAATGCTAGCTAGCAACTTACCTTTGACTTCTTGCTGCCCTCGCGTAACAGGTAGTCTGCCTGCCACACAGGCTCCTCGTGGAGTGCAATGTAAGGCAGGTGGTTAGACGTTGGACAAGTAACCCGAAGGTTGCAAAAACGAATCCCCGAGCTGACAAGGTAAACATCTGTCGTTCTGCCCCTGAACAAGGCAGTTAACCCACCGTTCCTAGGCCGTCATTGAACGTAAGAATGTGTTCTTAACTGACTTGCCTAGTTAAATTAAGGTAAAAAAAAATATAAATACATCGGCCACAATCGGTGTCCAAAAATACCGATTACTGATTGTTATGAAAACGTGAAATCGGCCATTCCGATTAATCGGTCGACCTCTAGTCGAAATCAAAAGTAACAGTCAGTATCCGGTGTGGCCACCAGCTGCATTAAGTACTGCAGTGCATCTCCTCATGGACTGCACCAGATTGCCATTTCTTGCTGTGAGCTGTTAGCCCACTCTTCCACCAAGGCACCTGCAAGTTCCCGGACATTTCTGGGGGGAATGGCCCTACCCCTCACCTTCCGATCCAACAGGTCCCAGACGTGCTCAATGGGATTGATGGGATTGATCAATGTGATTGATCAATGGGTTCTTTGCTGGCCATGGCTGAACACTGACATTCCTGTCTTGCAGGAAATCAAGTGCAGAATGGCTGGTGGCATTGTCATGTCGGAGGGTCATGTCAGGATGAGCCTGCAGGAAGGGTACCACATGAGGGAGGAGGATGTCTTCCCTGTAACGCACAGCGTTGAGATTGTCTTCAATGACAACAAGCTCAGTCTGATGATGCTGTGACACACCGCCCCAGACCATGATGGACCCTCCACCTCCTAATTGATCCTGCTCCAGAATACAAGCCTTGGTGTAACGCTCATTCCTTCAACGATTTAAAGTGAATCCGACATCAACCCTGGTGATACGAAACCGCAACTCGTCAGTGAAGAGCACTTTTTGCCAGTCCTGTCTGGTCCAGCGATAGTGGGTTTGTGCCCATAGGCGAGATTGTTGCCGGTGATGGCTGGTGAGGACCTGCCTTACAACAGACCGACAAGCCCTCAGTCCACCCTCTCTCAGCCTATTGCAGACAGTCTGAGCACTGATGGAGGGATTGTGCGTTCCTGGTGTAACTCGGGCAGTTGTTGCCATCCTGTACCTGTCCCTCAGGTGTGATATTCGGATGTACCGATCCTGTGCAGGTGTTGTTACACGTGGTCTGCCACTGCGAGGACGATCAGCTGTCCGTCCTGTCTCCCTGTAGCGCTGTCTTAGGCGTCTCACAGTATGGACATTGCATTTTATTTTCCTGGCCACATCTGCGTCCTCATGCCTCCTTGCAGCATGCCTAAGGCACGTTCACGCAGATGAGCAGGGACCCTGGGCATCTTTCTTTTGGTGTTTTTCAGAGTCCGTTGAAAGGTCTCTTTTTAGTGTCCTAAGTTTTCATAACTGTGACCTTAATTGCCTACTGTCTGTAAGCTGTAAGTGTCTTAATGACCGCTCCACAGGTGCATGTTAATTAATTGATTATGGTTAATTTAACAAGCATGGGAAACTGTGTTTAAACCCTTTATGTGAAGTTAATTAATAAAAATCCAAATATCTTTGAAATACAGGGTCCTAAAAAAGGAACGTTTATTTGATGAAGTCGGAAGTTTACATACACTTAAGTTGGAGTCATTAACTCGTTTTTAAACCACTCCACGTTACTTGTTAACAAGCTATAGTTTTGGCAAGTCGGTTAGGACATCTACTTTGTGCATAACACAAGTGATTTTTCCAACAGTTGTTTACAGACAGATTATTTCTCTTATTTCACTGTATCACAATTCCACTGGGTCAGAAGTTTACATGCACTAAGTTGACTGTGCCTTTTAACAGCTTGGAAAATTCCAGAAAATCACGTCATGGCTTTAGAAGCTTCTGATAGGCTAATTGACGTCATTTGAGTCAATTTGGAGGTGTACCTGTGGATGTATTTCAAGGCCGACCTTCAAACTCAGTGTCTCTTTGCTTGACATCATGGGAAAATCAAAAGAAATCAGCAAAGACCTCAGAAAAAAAATTGTAGACCTCCACAAGTCTGGTTCATCCTTGGGAGCAATTTCCAAATGCCTTGAAGGCACTGTTCATCTGTACAAACAATAGTACACAAGTATAAACACCATGGGACCACACAGCTGTCATACCACTCAGGAAGGAGAAGCGTTCTGTCTCCTAGAGATCTAGAGATGAACGTACTTTGGTGCGAAAAGTGCAAATCAATCCCAGAACAACAGCAAAGGACCTTGTGAAGATGCTGGAGGAAACAGGTGCAAAAGTATCTATATCCACATCCTCTGGTCTGATGGAACAAAAATAGAACTGTTTGGCCATAATGACCATTGTTGTGTTTGGAGGAAAAGGGGGTAGGCTTGCAAGCCGAAGAACACTATCCCAACCATAAAGCACGGGGGTGGCAGCATGTTGTTGGGGTGCTTTGCTGCAGGAGGGACTGGTGCACTTCACAAAATAGATGTTGAAGCAACATCTCAAGACAACAGTCATAAAGTTGAAGCTTGGTCGCAAATGGGTCTTCCAAATGGACAATGACCCCAAGCTTACTTCCCAAGTTGTGGCAAAATGGATTGAGAACAAAGTGAAGGTATTGGAGTGGCCATTTCAAAGACCTGACCTCAATCATTCAGAAAATGTGTGGACAGAACTGAAAAAGCGTATGCAAACAAGGATGCCGACAAACCTGACTCAGTTACACCAGCTCTGTCGGGCGAATTTTGGCCCATTCCTTCTAACTGGGAATTTTGTGGGAAGCTTGTGGAAGGCTACCCAAAACATTTGACCCAAGTTTAAATATTGTAAACGCAATGCTACCACATACTAATTGAGTGTATGTAAACTTCTGACCCACTGGGAATGTGATGAAAGAAATAAAAGCTTAAATAAATCATTCTCTCTACTATTAATCTGACATTTTGACATTCTTAAAATAAAGTGGTTGATCCTAACTGACCTAAATCAGGGCATTTTTACGAGGATTAAATGTCAGGAATTGTGGAAAAAGTTTAAATGTATTTGGCTAAGGTGTATGTGAACTTCCGACTTCAACTGTATATACAGAGAAACTAGCGGACACACAGGTGTTCTCAGGGTAGTCACTGTTCCTCAGGGAATTATAGATGAAACACACTACACCCTGGCTCAGGTACCCCGGCTTCATGAGCTACGAGAGCACAACGGTAAAACATGAACCCAGCATCTCCAGGGCATTATTCTAGCGTTATCATAACACTATCAAGTTCCTGGTGTAGTTTGTGTGTGTGTGTGTGTGTGTGTGTGTTTACATAAATACATCCTATTTTATATTTACACTATTTTATATATAGCTGAGTCTTAACAGGGACAACTGGAACTGGGCTAATGAGATGCACATACTGTGGAGAGGAAGAGCGTAGGGAGGGATACTCAGAGGATACACTCAAATGGAAGGAGAGCGATAAGAGGAATGAAAATACTTGAGGGAGGGATATACAAACAGTAAGAGAGAGAGAGGCAGGGGGATGGGGGGAGTCACATCTTATCCTCTCTGCTTTATGTTAAGCCCTTCCTCTGTGCTGTCATCAACTATTAGAATGCTCTGCTTTGGCAGGGTGAAGCTAAACACTAGTTAAAGTAGGAGGGAGAGTACTGGGTGTGGGGTGGGGGGTGCAACATTAGCTCCTCACAGCTAACCAGCCCCTCCTGTCATCCCCCTATTCCACAACAGTAGTCTCCCACACAAGCACATTGATATTACCCACTGTACTAGAGCTAAATAGTTTTTTGCAATATTCCTGGTGCATATAGGGGACAGGTGATACTATAGAAGGCAGAGTGCCGACAGGAGTGTGTAACCTTATCCTACACACCATGCCTTGTGCTCAAAGAACCATGGAGAGCGTGGTAACCTAGAAACCTGTCAGGTGTGTGTATGTTTCCGTGAGGACAATACCTTGGATGCAGTAAATAACCAGATAAGCTGAATGACTTTACTCTTTTTTTCTTCTTTCTTTTTTTTTCTCCTTTGTGCTCAACACCCTCTATGGGGCTGGCAGAGAACTGCATTTACCACAAAGGCATCCACAACTTTAAACTGTATCGCCTCATGTATCACAAGCTTAGTGTAAAAGTTGCCTTTAACTACAGATCTACACAAACATGACCTTGCCTCTACCAACTCCTTTTCTACTACCTAGGAAAAGCCACAGGGGGTGCCTGATCTCATTGGAACATTGTAATAATGAACGCTTTTAATTTTTCTGGCACAACCGTCTTGGGCTCTAACATTCCCGACACTTTGCTCTGAGCTGTGAATTCAGAGTGTAGAAAGAGAGGAAATTAGGTGATAGAGGGAGGGAAGGAAGCAGAGATCAAAAGGCCACCCACCTTTCTCCTGCAGTCAAAGATTGAGAAACAGCAGGTTCGGGGAGACAAGTGAGGACAAAATCCCTAAACTAAACACACCAGTCTCCCCAGAGAGTATGATGACATCAGTTTTGGATTCCCGCCTAATACTAAAAGCTAGGATTTGAAGATGGGTCCTTGTTGATAAATCTGATCCGAGATCTGTGGTTAGAGACACCTTGATCCTTCTCCTCAGAGGAAGATGAGGTGTTTATGAAGGAGGCCATCTGTTGTGGGGGTTTAAAGGATTATGGGTAAATATGTGGTGAAGGTAGAGGTTGCCTCTTACCACTGGTCCAGGGTCAGGTATTATTTAATCAGCCTAATGGTTAGGGTTAGGTTGGGGTGTTAAATAACCTGATCTTAGATCTGTGATTAATGGCAACGTCCATTCTGCGTTTCCTGTGTATTTGTGGGCGGGACCTAACCCTGTACATACCGCTAGTAAACTATGGCCTGTCGCTACGGATACCGACGTCTTGTCTATGGATGCCAAGCGTGTGGTCAGGTTGTAGAGTGAGGATGTTATGATGGACGCCAGGCCTGGGGAAGGGACTGCAAGTGTGTTCAAGTTGAATTATTTCATTTGGAGTTATTTGAAATACATAGGCGTGTGTAAGAGTGGTCACATGGTAGAGTGTGTGTTGTTCAGGCTGTAGGAGGGTGGCTGCCATAAGTCTGGCTAAGGGGCAGGCAGGATGATTGGCTGGATGGGATCTCTGATCAACAAACGCTGGCTGGACCGAGATCGAGACAAAGACCACTACTCCACACAGGACCGGATTCCCTCCGGAGTCGCACACAGGGTACGGTTTCATTCAGGGACACAGGATTGGTTCTTAGATTATGTATAGACTGACGGTGAAGTCTGATATACACACTCTATGGGAGGGTAGATGGAGGCCCAGAGTATGGTCCAGTTAATTTGGTGCATCTCCATAGTCTGACCTGAAGACAGACTCAATCACAGGTGACAGCAACTCCATACATTAGGCATTTGCTTTTAGCTGTCCAGTTTCATCACATCAGTGTATATGACGGAAATAAGATGAGGAGAGGAAAGGAAGACCCATTTTACTTGAGATCCATCCATGGGCTCTGGATCCCGGATAGACCCTGTATGGACCGAATAGTACTGTAGCTATTGTAGCACTTTGTTGAAGAGCTCTGAGGACCTTTTTACAGTAAACCACTGTTCTGGATATTCTGCTGTAGGAAACAGTACAACATACAGAACATTGATGAAAACATACACACTTGCTGAATACAGTTCCTTGTGTTCTATGTGGCCAGTACTTTGGGGAACTTCCTGCTGTGAGAGATTAGCCTAGCTAATACAGCAGCAATGGACTGGACCTGCTGACCCACCATGTCTCTGACAGAACGGTCAACTCTGGGTCACGGTCAGTACAACCACATATACACACAAGGGTTGAACCAGACTGACCACACGATCAGTGGTCACATTCACACGTTCACTCACACAATCATGGGACTCACCAAACACACAGGTGTGAGTTTTGACGTTTCTGCCCGGTTCTTTGTGCAGGCATTGCTATATTTGCACACTGGGTGCATTCACATGTTTTGTATCCCACTCTGTAATGTGTAGCTATTGAATAGAGTTGAGTAATGAATTGATGTGGCGTGTGTGTGGTGCAGAGTTTTATGTATACCGTAGTTGAATAGTATTGTATTGCTGTGTGTGTGGTGATGTAGTACAACATGGAAGTGTATGTGTCTGTCTTGACTCTTACTCTTCCACTGATTCTGTTAATATCAGAGCAGTCTGTGTAGGGCTGTGAACTGTAAACTGGTCATCACTGTCGGTATAATCTGATTGGTCAGTATTGACCAGTTTGAGGTCAGTCCTGTGTAGTCTGATTGGCTTGACCCTCGTGCCCTGGCTCAGACCAGGGATCAGGACCAGGGAGAGTCTGGAAAGCAGTGGGATGACTGAATAGGATGAAGTTCCATTTGGGACGGGTGGTGATGGAGCCACCAGAATGGCCTGACAAAGGTTAAATAAAAAATATACAGGCATTTTGAGACCAATATCCCGATGTCATTACCACATACAGTACATACTTGAATACTTTTTTTTTTCAATGATTCATTGTTCCTACAACTACTGAAAATGTAACATGAGTTTCCCAAAACACCACACAGAGAGAACGGTCTCTACGTGCGTTGTTGGAGCATGTGTCGGTACTGAAAGGATCAGTGGCGGATTTAGGTATAGGTGACATGGGCGGCATCTTGTAGGGGGCAGCACGGGGCGCCAGCACAACCCCCCCTCCCCCCCCCCAAAAAAAAAAAACATCTGAATGGTGACATTTGCATGATCGGTTTTCTATCGCTCATTTGCACGTCACGTCAATGATATTTCACTGTGGGTCAATTAACCTTGTCGGAGTGGGCGTCCTGATTCTAGTTTGTTAGCTGGAAAGGTCTCCCACTCAGAAGTACGAGTTGGGGAGAGGGGCAGGGGTAGGTTGATCTCAGGTCTCCCCACTGGAAGCCCGAGGTAAGGGGAGCGGGTGAATCTATCAAATAGTGCACCTCTAACTTTGTACAGTTCTAATGCAATTAGCTGTGCAATTTAGTTTGTGTTTCTTGTTTGAAGTGCAAAAGTGTAATAATCAGGTTCTTGTTTATAAGTGTTATTTTATTTGTGCGATTTACTGTTTTTTGTTAGCAATAGGGTAATAGTGTAATAATTGAATTCTCTTTTTTTATTTTGTATTTATATATTACAATTTGTTTCTATTTTTCTTTTGTCACTTATTTTTGCATATATTTTTATATTTAGTGCAGAATGGTGCTTTTATTGTTTGGTGGGGGGTGCTGAAGGTGGGGTTCGCCCAGGGAGCCATACAAGCTGGAACCGCCACTGGATAGAATCGAAAGAAAGGGAGCGCTGCTCTCGGATCAGCTTTCTCCATTCAAATCTTACCTTTAACATTATAATTACTTCACAATACTGACAACGGATCAGCTACTAGAGAGATATCACCACCTACGACTGCAAATATTGGTGCGGCTTATTCTAATGCTTAGCCTATAAAAATGCACAAAATCACCAATTTGGCACATCATTGAGTGCACATGTTACACTACTAGTGATGAAATGGATTGAGACGCATTACAGACAGTAGCCTTCAAGTAGCAAAATAGAATTAAATCAATTGAACATTAAATGTATTTCAATATGACTGAAATAAGCCTATAGCCTGCAGTTTTTTGTTTTTTTTTATGCTGTAATTTCGATTTTTCATTTGAAGCATATTTTTATGCATCACTTGTTTTGTATCAATTGCAACAACATTGGAAACTTTATTTGTAGTCAACTTTTGTCTCACGTTATCGGTCGTCACAAAGACGGATAAACCATGTGATTCTATGGTTAGCGGAGATCATTAGTGTACAAAGTAAAGCGGGAGGGCAAAACGCATCTTAACGACGCTCTTAGCTTTTCTACGAGTGGTCTGCCTGAGGCAGGCGTTTAGATTACGATTATTTTCAAGTGCAACATTAATAACAATGGTTTTGGGAAACAGCTCAGATTTAACGATGCTCCTACGAAGATTCTAACGATGAATTTAGCCAACCAGGACCAAGTTTTCCAAGCATCATAAGGCTAAGTTCATCGTTACAGCCATCATAGGAGCATCGTTAAATTTGTGGTTTTTCTCAAAACAATTGTTTCTAAAGTTTATTTACCGACTGCCTCAGACCACCCGTAGAACAGATAAAATGTTGTTGGATGCTTTTTTTTGCCCTTCGGTGTCACTTTGGGATGCTGGCCCATGTGATGCCGATGCTTCCCACTTCCAAGTTTGCTGGATGACCTTTGGGTGGTGAATCGTTCTTGATACACATGGGAAACTTGAATGTGGGGGAAAAACCTAGCAGCGTTTGCAGTTCTTGACACACTCAAACTGGTGCGCCTGGCTAGTTAAATAAAGGTTACATTTATATAATTAAATGTAAAGAGCTTTCCACACTTGGATTGTACAACATTTTCCCATGTTTCTTTCAATTATTTAAACTGTCAAATTGGTTGTTGATAATTGCTCTACAACCACTTGAAGGTCTTGCCATAGATTTTCAGCTAGATTTAAGTCAGAACTGCAACTTGGCCACTTGGGAACATTCACTGCCATCTTGGTAAGCAACTCCACTGTAGATTTGGCCTTCTGTTATAGGTTATTGTCCTGCTGAAAGGGGAATTCATCTTGTTGTCTGGTAGAAAGCTGACTGAACCAGGTTTTCCTCTAGGATTTTGCCTTTGCTTAGCTCCATTCCATTTATTTTTTATCCTGGAAAAACTCCATAGTCCTTAACGGTTACAGGCATACCATAACATGATGCAGCCACCACTATGCTTCTAAATATGGAGAGTAATACTCTGTAATGTGTTGTATGCTTGGGGCAAATTTCAATAACGCTATGTATTCAGGACAAAAAGTGAATTGCTTTGCCACATTTTTTGCAGTTTTACTTTAGTGCCTTGTTGTAAACTTGATGCATGTTCTGTACTTTACTATTTATATTTTTTGACAACGTTTACTTCACTACATTCCTAAAGAAAGTAATGTACATTTTACTCCATTTTCCCTGACACCCAAAATAACTTGTTACATTTTGAATTTTGAATTGGACCAAATTTTGAATTGGTCCAATTCTCTGGTCATCACTTCTGATCTGGCAGACTCACAAAACACAAATGCTTCATTTGTAAATTATGTCTGAGTGTTAGTGTGTTCCTGGCTTTCCTTTTTTTTAAATAGAAAAGTGTGCCGTCTAGTTTTCTTTAATGTAAGGAATTTGAATACTTAAGTATAGTTTAGCAATTACTTTTACTTTTGATCCTTAAGCATATTTAAAACCAAATACTTTTACTGAAGTAGTATTTTACTGGGTGACTTTCACTTTTACTTGCCATTTTCTATTATCTTTACTTTTACTCAAGTATGACAATTGGGTACTTTTTCCACCACTGAATGTTGTTGATCCGTCCTCAGTTTTCGATCACAGCCATTAAACTCTCATTTTTAAAGTCACCATTGGCCTCATGGTGAAATCCCTGAGTGGTTTCCTTCCTCTCCGGCAACAGATTGGGAAGGACGCCTGTGTTTTTGTAGTGACTGGGTGAATTGATACACCATAGAAAGTGTAATAACTTCACCATGCTCAAAGAGATATTCAATGAGTGTGGTTATATGCACACAATAATTAGATTGTCAGATTATATAATAGTGTAAATAAAACGTGTACATGATTCCCCAGAACGATTTCCCTAATAATCCTGTTTACATTGACACATCAGAAATCAGGCTTCCTGATGGCAGAAAATCGGCAATCAAAATTAAATTTCTACCACATCGAACATGTTCATTTTGGGAAGCATATTTGATTCGGAGTTCGGACCTACAAATTTTACATGTGAAAACTACTTTTAAAACGCATACATTCAGTTGTTCTGAAGAGACTTCAGTCACACTGAAGAGGGAGGCTCACTTGGCAGATCAAATACACTGCTGGAAAGCCAATTAAGGTGTTTACATGTCCTAATAATTCGGAAGATTGCTCGGGTATTTTAATCGCTGTATGCTTACTTCGATTTTGACCTGACGTCAATTTAAGATCAGCAGAGTAAGTTGTTTATATGAATATTGCATAATCTGCCTACTGCCATGCAGTTTAATATCGAATTATTAGTGTGTATGTAAACTTACTCAATGTCTGCTTTTAAGATTTTTACTCCTCTACCAATCGATTCCCTTCTTTGCAAGGCATTGGAAAACCTCCCTGGTCTTCGTGGTTGAATCTTTTTGAAATTCACTGCTCAACTGAGGGACCTTGCATGTGTGGGGTACAGAGATCAGGTAGTCATTCAAAAGTATTGCACACAGTGAGTTTGACTTGTTAAGAAAATCTTTACTAATTTGTAAAAAATATCTAAAAACATAATTATACTTTGACTTTATGAAGTTGTGTGTGTGTGTGTGTGTGTGTAGGCTAGTGACAAAACAGTACGTTTTAATCCATTTTAAATTCCGCTGTAACACAAAATGTTGAGGGGTCAAGGGGTGTGAATAATTTCTGAAGGCACTGTAGGTGATCTCTCTAGGAGCTGTTCCCAATTCCCAATGTTAAGGTAAGATTTGAATGGAGAAAGCTGATCTGAGAGCAGTGCTACATTTTTTTTTCTTCTCAATCCTATCAATATCGACAAACTTTGTGAAAGTTCTCCCTACGTGGTGTTTTGGGAAACGCATGTGAGCTGTTTGTCCGTTTTATAGGAATGATACATCGTTAAAACAGACTACACGATGAAAAAACAGCTTAAGTTCCATCGCTATCAGGAAACTGGTCCCTGGTCAGTAATTCATGTGGCTATAGTAAACCGGTAACTGGTTACCAGGGATGTATTCACTAGGAACCAAGCTGAAGCAAACAAAATGACATGGGGAGGGACCTACCTGAAATTGGCTAATAGTTGCAGAATGTTTTTTCTGTTTGGAGTAAATGGTGTCTGACTAATGAATACAAGCCAGTATTGGCTGTGAATGTGGTTATCACTCATGCAGGAATGTTGTCCATCTCTTTCTCATTTCTCCTGTTTCACCATGAACTCTGAAGGCTGTTCCCACCGCCCGCTGTGTAAACAGATGCACACACAAATGCTCTCTTTCTCCTATCTCCAATCACTCTCAAATACCGTACTGTCTGTCTTTTTTTTTCTCTTTCAGACACTTTACTGCTGAACTTTCAATGAGCTTTATTGGCATGACAAGTTATCTTATATTGCCAAGGAAGAACCTATTAAATCAATAATGGCAATGAAATTATAACAGGGAATATTGACCACAAGCTATCGCCCTTGTCTCTCTCTCACGCTGTGTATGTAATCCCATGTAAGACGCTTGCAACACCGGGGTTGTGGGTTCGATTCCCACCGGGGATCAGAATGAAAAATGTCTGCACTCACTAGTGTAAGTCGCTTTGGATAAGAGCGTCTGCTAAGTGACAAAAATAGAAAGATATATTTACATCTCACGCTGTCTCTTTCTCTCTCTCGCTCTTTTCTCTCTCTATCTCATTCTGTCTCTCTCTAGCCGGTCCAGAGACCCAGTGCTCTGCTCAGCCCTGCGGTCATGTTCGGAACAAGAAAGACCTGGGACCTTGGCCACGCCCCCTGTCTGCAGGAGCTCTGGAAGAAAGACGTCTCATTGGATGGTAAGTGGATTCTGTAGGCCCACCCCATTGGGCAGCAAGGAAGTCCCTCTGTGACACTGGGGTGGGACTAAACCAGTGTGGCTGCATTTTTGGGATGACAAAGAGAGGGAGGGAGGGAATGGGAGAGGTGTGTGCTGCCTGTCTGACAGGACTCTTACTAAGAGGAGAGGAGTGTGTGACAGATTCCCATGAGCTGTGCCTCAGTGAAACTGGGAGGAACAGGAAATACTGGAGAAGAGAAGGAATTCTTGTATCTGACTGGAGAGGGGAAAGGAGGAGTGTATGTCAGCTATCTGAGAAAGCGGTGAGGAGTGAGTGTGTGTGCCAGGCTTCTCTCTCTTTCTCTACCTCTCTCAGCTGAAGGAGTGCGTCTAGCAGGTACAGATCTTAAAGCTGATCCCCTTACAGCCACAGTTCAGGGGCCAGGAGTGCAAACACTGGACCTATTGTATGTGTCCATGTGTGTGTCCAGCGGTCTGTGGGTGTGCGTTTCTCTGCGTTAATGCTCTTGCAGGACTGCTCAAGGTGACGATGGAGCCGCAGAACTGTGACTGTGCTAGTGCAGAAAAGAAAGCAAGAGTGACTGAGAAAGAAAGAGGCAGAGAGAAAGGGACAATGTTGCTAGCGGAGGGCAGAAGGTAGAGAATGAGAGGATGGTAGTGTTAACGTGTACCGTTGTATAATACTTATGGTGTGTGTGTGTGAGATTGTGTGTATGTATCGTACGTTTGTCTGTACGTGTGACTCCGATGTTGGGACGTAATCTGCTGTGTCATCAGTTACTGAATGCATGCTGTTTTTTCCCCCAGCCTTACAGAGGTACGAGTAAACCTGTGTATTAAACTGATTTGCGCAGCGTGTACTCACAATGTATTTGTGGACTGTGTGGGGGATACTTTAAGCACTACTTCGCTGAATAACTGTATTTTTCTTGGTGTGTGTTTGCCTTAGTCTGTGATCCATTGTATGTATAAGGCGCTTTGTTCAGTTAAATTGCTCTTACGTGTATATTAGGAAATAAACGTTTGTGTGTGTGTGTGTCAATACAGGTTCATATTGTAGGGTTGATTGTGTGTAGAATAGACCAGTGCGTTAGTACAGTGATTGTCCTCAGGTTGATAAGACTGGGCCCCCATACGCACACACACACACACACACACTCACACACATACACACAGGTGAACAGGCCTGTATGGAGTTAATGTATCACCTGCTGGGGCCTGTGTTATCACACTGCTTATCTTGCTGTGCTCGTTTCCATGGTACTGTCTGTGCGAACCTTGGAAGGTTGGGGAGGGAAAATAGGGGAGAGAGGCCTAGAATCGCTCTTGGGGGAGGGGAGGGGAGGGGAGAGGAGATGATAATGGTTAGTGGAGGGAGAGGGGGGAGAAAGGTAAGTGGGGAGAAGAGCGGGCCATAGAAAATTACCTCTCACATGTATAAATGGAGGTAGAGAGAGGGAATGAGAGATTGGGATAAGATGGAAAAGGGTAGAGGGACAAAGATGTATAGAAACAGTTTTCTGGCTCAAGTGAATACAGGATCAGCTCTGCCACAGTGGATAAGAACATAATCAACCCTTTAGGCTCATGCTTGTTTGTTGCTTGTTTGTGTACTGTGTTTAACTGTGAGTCTACAGTGTATGTTTGTGTTTCCAAACTTTTTGTTTGTCCCTCCCGTGTGTCCGTAGCGAGCTCTGTGGACTTTTTGATGAGTGATGGTGAGGAGGACTGCTCCTTCCTGTCTCTACCCGCAGCCGCTTTCCCACAACACACCGCTCTGACCACTACTGACCAATTAGAAACCAGCCAGCACAACCACGACCAACAGCTACTCATACAGGTGAGATGGCGCGCACACACACTAACTAGGTCAATGTGGCTAGCATATCGTTCATTTTAGTGGGTCTTTTCCCAACATGGCACTTGTTTGTCCTGGTTTCACTGGCTAAACTGGTGGGGGGGTTCAGGTCAGTAAGAGCCCTGGGGAGTGAGACTCAGTCGATTTATCGATCAGATTTTAATGGGCTTCTAACACACACCAGCCTAGCCTAATACACACACACAGCCTAGCTGTCGTTATCCTGTTACTCTGTATGTACTCTGCAGAACAGAGAATCCTGTGTCTGCATAGTATCCCTCTTGTAGTTTCATTTCATGTGTGTTTGGGATTGTGTTACTTTGTCTGCCTTTGGAAAAACACAGGGTAGAGCACACACTGTTACGACAACACACCTGTTGTCTGTTCTACATAGTATATTTCCATCAGAACGTTCCACGATGTTGTGCCCCACTGAACACAGCACAGAGGGGTCTACTACAAAGCAGGATCAATGAGTTAGCCAGCTAACTTGGATAAACAAACATAAATAAGTACTGCTTTTCTGGTTCATTAGGAAAGATATAAACTAATATGTTTTTGGCTGTTGGGTCAATCAGACATGCCTACTTATAGCTTATTTTTCTGTACGATAAAAAGTTAACTCAGAATATTTAGCCAAGTTAGCTGGCTAAGTCATTGATCTTGCTTTGTTGTAGAGCCCTCAGGTGTGGATATTCTGCACTGTTCCAACGCCTCATGACAAGCATCCTAATCTGACCCTATGACAGTTGACAGCCCCAGTGCTGTCATAAAGCTCACATCAGCACCTCATAAAATGACATTGGCGCCTCATAGCGACAGGTCTTGCAGATTAAAGATGACTGTGCTGTCCGTTGCCTTTTGACGCGTGGCTTTTAACTGGACACGCGCGGAACTTATGCAAAAAGCTGCATTTCCTCCATATTCCATTCATCATTGTGCTGTTTCTCCTTCACCTCATCGGCCATTTCGCTTTTGTCTTCCTCTACACCTTTCATTGTTGTACATCTTCCCATCCCTCTCTCCTCTCCCACATCCCGCTTTCATCCACAGAAGGTCACCTGGTCCTGTTCCTGGACATCTGCCTATGTAATGTCATCATTCGCTCTCTCTACAGTCTCCAGTTAGATCTGTCTCGCTCTCTGTCGCTCTTTCTGTCTCTGCGTGTCTCTGTTAGAGGTCGAACGATTATGATTTTTCAACGCCGATACCGAATATTGGAGGACAAAAAAGCTGATACCGATTAATTGGCCGATTTTAAAATAAAATGTAAAAAAAAATATATATTTAAAAAAGTATATAGATATATATATATACACACACACACACATTTTTATAATAATGACAATTACAACAATACTCAATGAACACTTTTATTTTAACTTAATATAATACATATAAAATTAATTTGGTTTCAAATAACATGAATGATGAATGTTGTAAACAAAAACTGTCATTTCTATATGCAGGAAATCCTATTTTAATAATGGGCATGGTAAGAATTGACTACCAAAGTGCGAGTCATAATTCCTATGACCCCTTCTAACAAAATCTGAAAAGCGGTTCCTTCATTCATTTATTCCATAGGATATTTTTAGATTCACTTAAAATAAGGTCTGTGTTTCGTGTAGGCTTACACCACCTTGCCAATTTTATAACTGTGTAGATATGCATAGGACAAGGTAACTCTGATCAATATTGGCTAAATATAAGCGAAGATAAAAAAAAAAATTGTAGAGTGGATTTATGAAAATATTACCTTATCCTAGTGAGATTTACATGGGTATCAAAACGCAGAGGTGGTTTAAGCCTGCACGAAACAGACCTTATTTAAAGTAGATCAAGACATTCTGTATGGAAGACATGAACAGTAAAATAACGAAGGAACCCCTTTCAAGTTCAGCCGCAAGTTATTACAGGAATTATAACATGTTGACTATTTCCCTCTAAACCATATACCTTTGACTATTACGAGCCTGCTGCTACCTACCACCCCTCAGTCAGACTGCTCTATCAAATATCAAATCATAGACTTAACTATAATAAACACACAGAAATACGAGCCTTAGGTCAAATCCGGAAACTATCACCTCGAAAACAAAACGTTTATTCAGTTCTGTATTTTATCTAAAGGGTGGCATCCATGAGTCTAAATATTCCTGTTATATTGCACAACCTTCAATGTTATGTCATAATTACGTAACATTCTGGCAAATTAGTTTGCAAAGAGCCAGGTGGCCCAAACTGTTACCCTGACTCTGCGTGCGATGAACGCAAGAGGTGACACAATTTCACCTGGTTAATATTGCCTGCTAACCTGGATTTCTTTTAGCTAAATATGCAGGTTTAAAAATATATACTTGTGTTTTGATTTTAAGAAAGGCATTGATGTTTATGGTTAAGTACACATTGGTGCAACGTTAGTTTTTTAAATAAAATATCAATGACTAAGTTTAATGCTAGCTAGCAATTTACCTTGGCTTACTGCATTCGCGTAACAGGCAGACTCCTCGTGGAGTGCAATGTTATCAGGTGGTTAGAGCTTTGGACTAGTTAACTGAAAGGTTGCAAGATTGGACCCCCGAGCTGACAAGGTAAAAATCTGTGGTTCTGTCCCTGAACGAGGCAGAACGTTCCTAGGCCATCATTGAAAATAAGAATGTGTTTTTAACTGACTTGCCTAGTTAAATAAAGGTGTAACAAAACAGAATCAGCAAAATCGGCGCCCGAAAATACCGATTTCCGATGGTTATGAAAACTTGAAATCGGCCCTAATTAATTGGCCATTCCGATTAATCGGTCGACCTCTAGTCTCTGTATGTAGTAGTTTCTTAAGTCTGATTTGTATGGCTGTAGGTGGTAGAATAGCAGTTTAATCTCTGCATCCGAGTCTAGTTGTATAGACCAGTGGTTTTCAAACCTCTTCTCTGGGACCCCATGCAGTTCCATGTATTTGATATATTCCAGAACTAGTACACCTGATTGTAGTCTTCAATTAATCATCAAACCCTTGATTAGGTGAATTACACCGGTCATTTTATTAGGTACACCCATCTAGTACCGTGTCGGACCAACCTTTGCCTCCAGAACAGCCTGAATTTCTACAAGGTGTCAAATGTTCTACAGGGATGGCATCACACAGCTGCTGCAGATTGGACAGAGGTACAGTCATGCTGTGAACGTCCCATGCTATCTCATCCCAAAGATACTATATTGGGTTTGGTCAGCAACAATGTTCAAATTGTGGCGTTCAATTATTGCACAATTGGTATCAAGGGACCTAACGTGTGCCAGGAAGACATTCACCACACCAGTACACCACTGCCACCAGGCAGGATGGGTCCATGGACTCGTGCTGCCTACGCCAAATCTTGAATCTGCCATCAGCATGACACAACAGGAACTGGGATTCGTTGGACCAGGCGCTGTTTTTCCGCTACTCAATTGTCCAGTGTTGGTGATCACATGCCCACTGGAGCCGGTTCTTGTTTTTAGTGGATAGTCGTGGAACCCGATGTGGTCGTCTGCTGCAATGGCCCATCCGTGACAAGGATTGACGAGTTGTGTGTTCCCGAGATGCCGTTCTGCACACCACAGTTGTACTGCACAGTTATTTGTCTGTTTGTGGGCTCGTCTGTTAGCTTGCACGATTCATGCCATTGTCCTCCGACTTCTCTCATCAACGAGCTGTTTTCGCCCACATGACTGTCGCTGACTGGATGTTTTTCGACGGCCGTTTTTTGAGATACTGGATTCGGCGAGCCTGGGACCGATAACCATACCACACTCCAAGTCGCTTAGATCACTTGTTTTTCCCATTCTAATGTTCAATCGAGCAGTAACTGGATGCCTGTCTTGCTGCTTTATATAGCAAGTCACAGCCACGTGACTCACTGTCTGTAGGAGCGATCCATTTTCGTAAACTGGGTGATGTACTTAATAAACTGGCAGGTGAGTGCAGTTCAGGGCTATATAAAAAAATGTGAAATATCTTGGGGTCCCAGAGGAGATGTTTGAACCACTGGTGTAGGGGATATCCATTTGAATTCCATCACTATTTGACAGCACCCCTTTTGATTAGAATGAAATCTGTTGTAGAAGTGCTCAAAGTGACTTTTTGGACCTGAACGCCAAAACATTCAAGAGATAAAGGTGCTCATAGTTGACCTATTTTGCATACCCCACCATACCATGAGACATCCATATCTTCATCACTGGAAAAAAAGATAACCGGTTGAGAATTTATATAATTTTAAGCTTGCAAATAGGGTTGTCAAACTTAACATTTCTGGGGGGGGGAATATTTTTGTTTTTTTGATACAAATTATAATTTCTTTACTTTTTCAAGTCAATTATCTAAAAATGCAAAAACTCAGATTTGTTGCAGTTTAGAGCCCATTTCCATAATCTAAGGTTTTTGTGTTGTGCCCGCCATCAGTTGAGACACTCTTGAATAAGTTTACCTGTTTTTTGATAAAGGACTTTCAAGGTTTAAAATATAAATTGTTTTAAATGTATATATTTTCAAGAAATAATAGTTTGACAACACTGTTAATAAGATTTTAAATTATATAAAACTCATCACTTTTCCAGTGATGAAGACATGGATCTCATGGTGGGGTATGTAAAATTGGTCAACATAGAGCACCTTTTATCTCCTGAATGTTTTGGCGTTCAGGTCCAAAAGTCCCTTTTTGACCGCTTCTTCCATGGGCAAACATGTATAATAAATGTTGCTTAAATCAAAATGGATGCAGTCAAAAAGTGATTGAATTCAAATGTATTTTACATATACATATAGACTGACTGGATGGCTCAGTTTTGATCAGACCTGTGAACGTGGATATAGTTATAAACTGACCAATCCTCCTTGACACATCCTTGTTCCCTTGGAAATGTGATGTCATTAAAGACCTGTCTAGCTTCTAACCTGTGACCTTTGCCGTGTGCATGTGTCTAGACACTGCAGGAGAAAGTGTGCGAGTTCCAGGCGCGTCTGCGACGCGAGGAAGCTTCCCGGTGTCTGCAGCTGCAGAGACTGCAGCAGAGTCACGCACAGAGTCCGCAGGAGAAGACTAACGTCATACACACTCTACAAGAGGAGCTGCACACAGCCCTGCCCAACGGTGAGAGAGGAACGGGGAGATGGATGGATACAGGGAGGGAGGGAGGGAGAACCGTAATAGAGTATTTAGGAAGGAGAACTGCAGGACTGTGAGTCGTGACTGATACGGCAGTAATTACTGTGAAGTGAATGACTCCGAATGGGGTGTGTCTTGTCAGGACTGTGTTCACAATGCTGACACAAACCAGCCTGTCAGCAAGAAGAGAGCTGTGTGTCACGGCTGTGACCGACTGTCAACACGCATTATCCAATACTATGGGGCTGGATGACGTATGTGTCTGTTTTTAAATTCTGTGGGTGCGTGTATATAATGTGTTATCACTGTCTGTGTGTGTGTTGCAGGTGTTCGAGCAGTGCAGAGGCTGGGTGAGCCACAGGAGCATCAGCAGCACAGCAACCGTCTCATTCAGGAAGGAGAGCAGCTCATCGCAGCGCTGCGCACACAGGTGGGGGAGCTGGAGGAGAAGCTACTAGACCAGAACCAGGAGGTGGAGAGACTGCGCTCGGAGCTGGTGAGTAGAATAGAGAGAGGAGAAAGACTGGTGAGGAGGAAACTAAAGGGAGAATGAGGGCAGATCCCAGCTGGCCTACATTCTTGGGAAGCTTGGGAAAGACGAGCTCAAGATAACTGGCACCTTTCAGGTGTAAGATTGCACCGTGACACACTTCTGCTTCACAGGCATTCTATGGTGTTGCATGTGGGTGTGTGTGTAAGAGGGGGAGGTGGCAATTGCAATGTTATGTACGTGAATGTGTTCTTTTGTTTCACTGTCTCCTGATGTTTGTGTCCGGGGGGCAGATAATGATCAATAGTCAGAGGGAAAAGTGCTTGTGCATTGCTCTGTGTGTGTGTGAATGTGTGTTAATTCCTTCCTGTGTATATTGATATCCCTCTGTGGTGCCTTTGTGAGTGTGATACTGACATGTGCCTGTTCCTTCTGTCCTGTAGGGGGCGACCGACCTGGAGAAGCACCTGGAGCTGCTGGTGGTCGAGAACGAGCGGCTGAAGCAGGAGCTGAAGGCATGCAAGACCTCACTGCTCCAGGAGCCTCCTCCACCGGCCTGCACGACCACTGACTGCCCCCACAGCCAGGTATGGGTGTGGCATGGGCAAATCAAGTGAGGGTAGAGGCTGTAAAAAACATGTTTTTTATGTGTCTATTATAGCTCTGTGTGTGTGTAGGATACGGAAGCCCTGTTTGGAAAGGTATCTCGTTAGAAGAGCGAGAAGAGGCTGTGTTATAAGCATGTGTGGTGGATTATGTGTTATATAGGATGCGGAGGCCCTGCGTGAAGCGGTGCCTCGCTGGGAGAGCCAGGCCAGACCGAGGCAGAAGAGGCTGGCTGAATTGGAGCAGCAGGTCCTGGAGAAGGCCAGCAGGGTGGAGACGCTCAGCCGACAGCTGGAGGAGTCCAAGCGCCACGCGGGGGAGATGCAGAGGCAACTGGAGGAGTCTAAGTGTCAGCAGGGGGAGGTGGAGCAGCAGCTGAGTGTGCGGCTCAGAGATTGTGAGGAGGAGCTGGCCAGACAGGCCACCCGGCCCCATCAGGTCAAGGTGAGGAATCGGAAAAACTGTCCCATTTCAAAAACAACCCCTTGCTAGCTCCTATGTTACTTAATGGTCCCTCATAGATCTGAAATGATAGGATGGGTACGTTATATGTTGGTAGCTTACCACCTATCCAATGTTTTTGAGTTATGTGAATGACTGGGATGTTACGAGAGCATTTGCTGCTGAATTGTGTTCCCTGAGGATCTTACAATATCAATCTCAAGCTCTCCTGCTCCCCACATTTCTCTCTCTTCTCCTACCCTATCTATCTCGCTCTCTCTATTATCTCTCCGTCCAGTATGTGACTGAGATAGTGGAGGTGGAGTCGTCAGAGTCTAAGCAGGCCGTAGCCGAGGCCCAGGCCAAGAGTGTCGCCCTGCAGGAGCAGCTATCACTGCAGAGACAGCTGCTCCGTGAGCTGGAGACACAGTTGCACGATTCCCAGAGGACCAGCACCCAGCTCCGAGCTCAGGTACACACATAAGGAGATGCACATGTACACAGACGCGCACACACACAACTATCTAACAACACACACATACTACTGTCACACACGCATAACCCTCTGTGCCCCTTCCTAATCCCATTGGCTCCTTAACCAGTTGGTCTTTGTTATTTCTGAAGTTTTCCTCGTTCCTCCCCCTGGTACCAGCATTGGTACAATCCAACTCACCCCCCTTGTAGTAGATTGTGGCGGTACGGTCCTTCACAAAAACACCCTTCCCTCCCAGTAGAGGTGAATGGTTCAACCCTCGTCCAATCCCCTCCCCTCCCCTGTAGTGGCATGGGCCGTGTTAACCCCTCTCTCTTCGCTTACGTTTGGTTCCAGCTGCGTGCGGACCGTGGCCGTATCTGCGGCCTGCTCTCCAAGGCCGTCGGAAGGGGCAATGGCGCGGTCATTTGCAGGTTGTCTAAGGTTGGCCCCCTTTGATAGGCACATTAGGCCCCTCATAGTGCTTCCTGTTTTCTCACTACATCACTTCCTGTATCTCAGGTACCCTGCTCCCCAAACTGCCCATCTGTGTGGTTTCAAACCCTACCAAAAACCTGTGTGCTGTAGTGACATGCATAAACTGTACCTTAAAACTCTGAGGGTCCTCCAGTCTTGTATTGGGGGTGCAGTGTGTGGTTTTGGATTAGCTTTTAGCTGTAAGGATGGTTCACAACCCATTGTGAACCCATTAATATATCCTGTAGCTGAGAAGAAGCAAACCCGATAGTTTTGCTGGGAGCTAACTTTTAATTAACTCCATGGGTTAGTTATAGGCTTCAGATCTTAACAAAGATGTTAAGGGGCATTTGAAGCCTTTAGTTCAAGTGCCCTGGTAGCTATTAGATCTGAGTTCCAGTGCTGTGTTAGCTTTTATGCTAGATTTTTAACTCCAGGTAGACCACCAAACACGCTCCAGTCCCCACCTAGACCAGTATGGTGTGCTGGTACTGTCCCAAGACCTACTCCAATCGCCATGTCCAACCCTCTCTAACCTCTCTCTCTTTGTCCCCTGTAGATCCTGGTGTACGAGGGGGAGATGGAGCGGGCCCAGGGCCAGTTAGAGGCTGAAATGCAGAACCTGGAGGAGGAGAAGAACCGGGTGATAGAGGAGGCCTTCATCAGGGCTGAAAGCGAGATGAAGGCGGTGCATGAGAACCTGGCAGGTAAGCCAAAAGTTTAGGACTTATGTTTATGTACTTTTTGCATTTGCGCGTATGCACATTGTAGTCTCGGGCAGTATTCATTAGGGCACACTGCGAAACATTTTTCACTTCAGGTTTTATTCAATGTTGCTGTCCTTCCTAATGAATATTACCCAGGAATGTGTGTGTGCTCTGTTTTTTTGTCGTTATTCACTGATGTAACAAAATGCGTGCGTGTCCCTCCCTGTCCCCAGGGGTGCGTATGAACCTGTTGACCCTGCAGCCAGCCCTGCGTACTCTCACCTGTGACTACAACTGTCTGAAGAGACAGGTTCAGGACTTCCCCTTCATGCTGGAGAAAGCCATCACCGAGGCCAAGCAGGAGATCTGCCAGGTGATAGGCGAGGTGAGCAGTGCCAACCAAGAGCTGCTGAGGAAGTACAAGAGAGAGATGAACCTGAGGAAGAAGTGTCACAACGAGTTGGTGCGCATCAAAGGTACGAGCCCTTGACCGTGCATACTGAGAGGTGTGTGTGTGATATCAGCCGTTCATACTAGCTAGTGTATAGTGTGTACATCCAGTAGATTCGCTAGTTTTGCTAGCACAGACTGGAATGTGTTCCGAGATTCATCCAATGGCGTTGAGGTGTATACCATCTCAGTCATCGGCTTTATCAGTAAGTGCATTGACGCTCCCCACAGTGACCGTACGTACATATCCCAACCAGAAGCCATGGATTACAGGCAACATCCACATCTAGCTAAAGGCTAGAGCTGCCGCTTTCAATGAGCGGGACACCAATCCGGACACTTATAAGAAATCCCGCTACGCCCTCAGACGAACCATCAAATAGGCAAAGCGTCAATACAGGATGAAGATTGAATCCTACTACATCGGCTGTAAGGCTCCTCGGATATGGCAAGGCTTGAAGACTGCGGACTACAAAGGGAAACCAAGCCACGAGCTGCCCAGTGACGCGAGCCTACCAGACGAGCTAAATGCCTTTTTATGCTCGCTTCAAGGAAAGCAACACTGAAGCATACATGAGAGCACCAGCTGTTCTGGACGACTGTGTGATCACGCTCTCCGTAGCCGATGTGAGCAAGACCTTTAAACAGGTCAACATTCACAAAGCTGCTGGGCCAGACGGATTACCATGACGGGTACTCCGAGCATGCGCAGACCAACTGGCAAGTGTGTTCACTGACATTTTCAACCTCTTCTTGACCGAGTCTGTAATACCTACATGTTTCAAGCAAACCACCATAGTCCCTGTGCCCAAGAACACTAAGGTAACCTGCCTAAATGGCTATTGACCCATAGCACTCACATCTGTAGCCATAAAGTGCTTTGAAAGGCTGGTCATGGCTCACATCAACACCATTATCCCAGAAACCTTAGACCCACACCAATTTGCGCATACCGCCCCAACAGATCCACAGATGATGCAATCTCTATTGCACTCCACACGGCACTTTCACACCTGGACAAAAGGTACACCTATGTGAGAATGCTATTCATTGACTACAGTTCAGCGTTCATCACCACAGTGCCCTCAAAGCTCATCACTGTGCTAAGGACCCTGGGACTAAACGCCTCCCTCTGCAACTGGATCCTGGAATTCCTGACGGGCCTCCCCCAGGTGGTAAAGGTAGGTAACAACACATCCGCCACGCTGATCCTCAACACGGGGGTCACTCGGGTGCATGCTCAGTCCCCTCCTGTACTCCCTGTTCGCTCATGACTGTGCGGCCAGGCATGACTCCAACACCATCAAGTTTGCCGATGACACAACAGTGGTAGGCCTGATCACTGACAACGACGATACAGCCTATAGGGAGGAGGTCAGAGACCTGGCTATGTGGTGCAAGGACAACAACCTCTCCCTCAACGTGATCAAGACAAAGGAGATGATTGTGGACTACAGGAAAAGGAGCACCGAGCACTCCCCCCATTCTCATCGACAGGGCTATAGTGGAGCGGTCGAGAGCTTCAAGTTCCTTGGCATCCACATCACCAACAAACTAACATGGTCCAAGCACACCAAGACAGTTGTGAAGAGAACACGACAAAACCTATTCCCCCTCAGGAGACTGAGGATCTGAGTACCCATGTCACATATTTTCAAAAGGTTCTACAGCTGCACCATCGAGAGCATCCTGACCGGTTGCATCACTGCCTGGCATGGCAACTGCTCGGCATCTGACTGTAAGGCTCTACAGAAGGTAGTTGTTAGGCCCAGTACATCACTGGGGCCAAGCTTCCTGCCAACCAGGACCTATATACTAGGCATTGTCAGAGGAAAGACCAAAAAATTGTTACTCTCATCACCCAAGTCATAGACTGTTCTCTCTACCGCACGGCAAGCGGTACCGGAGCACCAAGTCTCGGACCAAAAAGCTTAACAGCTTCTACCCCCAAGCCATAAGACTGCTGAACAATTAATCAAATGGCCACCCGGACTATTTACATTGACACCCCCACCCATTTGATTTTACACTGGTGCTACTCACTGTTTATTGTCTATGCATAGGCAGTTTACCCCTACCTACATGTACAAATTACCTCGACTAACCCAAGACTGGTACCGGTATCCCCTGTACATAGTCTCGTTATTGTTATTTTAGTGTTACTTTTTATTTAATTTTTTACTTTAGTTTATTTGGTAAAAAAATTCTTAACTCTTCATCTGCACTGTTGGTTAAGGGCTTGTAAGTAAACATTTCACTGTAAGGTTGTATTTGGTGCATGTGACAAAGCTTGATTTGATTCCACAGGTGCATCTGAGTATATAACAGATCAATTCTGTTCAAAAGCAGTGGATCTTTTAATGTGTTGTCCCTAAACAGTATTGTAATGCCTCTCTCCTCTGCCTTCACTTCCCAGGTAACATCAGGGTGTTTTGTCGGGTGCGGCCAGTGTGCCGGGGGGAGCATGATTCTGCCGAAAACATGGTCAGCTTTGACCCAGACGACGATGCCCTTCTCTATCTTTCCAACAAGGTCAAACTGATGACCTTTGAACTGGACAAGGTGTTCCACCCTCAGGCCACACAGGAAGAGGTCAGTAAAACATCATGACTTGGAGTACATCTCAATAGTCTGAAGTGGCTTCCTTGCTTTCGAATTTAATCATCTGAAAACGTAACCACAGGTAAAAGCAACATAAGACGTTTCTCATCAGCACAGATGAAGGAAATGACATGAGGAAGCCCCTTTTTTTAAGTTGAGATATACCAAAAGAATGTTGCTGTCTCTATATATTCTAATGGTTTACTGTCACCAATCACAACGCCTGTCATCCTAACTGTCCCTCTCTGATTGGATAACCAGGTGTTCCAGGAGGTCCAGTCCCTGGTGACGTCCTGTATTGATGGCTTTAACGTGTGCATCTTTGCTTACGGACAGACGGGCTCAGGAAAGACCTACACCATGGAGGTATTCGCTGCTAATACACACACTTACTTTCACTCTCTCTCCTTCTCTCTCATACCACAGGAGATAAATGAAGAGATGTGTTGTAGTGGTTAATAGCAAATGTCTTGTCTGTCCTTTCTTCTTTAGGGTGTGGCCAAGGACCCGGGCATTAACCAAAGGGCTCTCAGACTGCTGTTCTCTGAGGTGACTGAGAAAGCGCCCGACTGGGACTTCAAGATCACTGTTAGCATGGTGGAGATCTACAATGAGACCCTACGGTGAGAGGACACACACACACGCATCAGTATAAGGTCAGACAGGGTGAGTAGGTTTGGATTTGAGTGCCGGTGCGGCCTTGCCTCAGAGGTTACACAATGACAGAGGGGAAGCAAAGGGGTCATGTAGTTACAATACGTACCTTTATGAGAAGGCTTCTTTTTTGTTTTTGATCAAGGCTGAAGCGTTATTTCATTGTGATTTAGACCTAAGCTGTCTTTGACACAGTTCCTGTGTGCATCTGTGTAAGCAATTTGAGTGCATGGGGCCAGCAGTTATATAAGAGTGGATTATATTTAACGTCCTTGGTTCATCTGTTGAACACGAGCTCCTCTCCACCCTCTATCCCCTTCCTATGTCTATTTCACTGTCTCTCTGTTATGTCATCTCTGAACATCTGTGTGTCCTTTCTGCCAAAGCGTGACAGCAGAACTCGCCACGAGAAGAGAATTGGAGGGGTGGAATGTCACAACACATGAGAGAAGCCGTTTTGGCCCCACTTAGTTGGAGAGTTGGCTACAGATTATCTTGATAGATACATAGCTCAAATTAACAAAAACAATCTATCTAGTTATCCATCTATCTCTCTGTCTGCCGAATGTTGTTGGGGGATATCATAGGAAATGACACCATACACCTAAAGTAGTGCCGTAATGGGTATCATTTTAAGACCGTCTTTTTATTTGAGTGGGAAGCATCTTTGTGACCGTGTGTTACTGTTTCCTGTAGGAACCTTTTGGGGGACATCCAGGGTGAGAAGCTGGACATCAAGATGAACCCGGACGGTAGCGGTCAGCTCTATGTGCCAGGCCTCACGGAGTTCACTGTCCAGAGCCCTGAGGACATCAACAAGGTGAGGCCACCATTCTACTATTGTCACTTATACTATGCCTGCCACAGGACGTTGGGTTAGTGAGGTAGCTTTGTGCGCTGATCTGCAATCAATGAATCACATTTTGTTTATATGGTGTTACTTACCAATCACAAAGTGCCAAATGGTATTCCTTAACGAAACCCTAAAGCAATAAATTTCCTTCAGTACTGTTTTCCAATTAAATAGAGGTTTAGAGTAAGATGAACTTGGGCGTTGTTTACAATCATGTGTCAGTTAATAAGATGGCTCCCACGGTTCTTCAGGCCTGAGACTGAGCTCTTGTTTTCTCATCCTGAAATGTCTGTCAGAGCTCTTGTGTTCCCTGAACAAGAGGAATGTGCCAAAGCCTGGATTTGTCTCTAGTCTACAGATTAGTTTGTGTGTTAATGATTGAAATCTGGTCCTGTGTGTGTTCTGCCATGTGCCTGTGCGGATGAAGGAGCAGTTATTCACTTCCAATGACCTTTGACCTCTAACCCCTGGCCTGTGCCCTCTGTGTAGGTGTTTGAGCTGGGTCACATGAACAGGGCCACAGCCTGCACCAATCTGAATGAACACAGCTCCCGCTCTCACGCCCTCCTCATCATCACCGTAGCAGGCGTCAACTCCTCCACCGGGCACCGCACGCAAGGTACACACACAATTCCTGTACCGGACAAGGTACACAGGCAGACAGACACACACACTAATTCAGGATTTTCTCTGTACACCCTCTACTAGGTAAGCTGAACCTGGTTGACCTGGCTGGCTCAGAGCGGATTGCTAAATCTGGGGCAGAGGGCAGCCGTCTGCGAGAGGCGCAGTGCATCAACAAGTCCCTGTCGGCCCTTGGTGATGTCATCAATGCGCTACGGAGCCGACACTCCCACGTGCCCTTCAGGAACTCCCGGCTCACCTACCTGTTGTCTGACTCACTGAGCGGGGACAGCAAGACCCTGATGATGGTGCAGGTGAGAGAGGGGTAGAGGAGGGAGAGAGGGATGGGTGGTAAGGGGTTTCAAATAAAATTGGATATTAGTCTATGATAAAATGATCATTGCTTGAAGCCGTCAATGTTGGACTTCAGGCTAATATCAGAAGGTATTTTCTCTAGGTGTCTCCCCTGGTCAGTAACATGAGTGAGTCGGTGTGCTCTCTGAAGTTTGCCCAGCGGGTACGGACCATCGAGCTGGGCAATGCCACCAGGAGACAGTGGGAGAATTCCTCCACCTCCTCCTCGCCCACCCACGACAGCGTGGAGGTAACCTACACACACACACACACGCACACTGGAGAGAGTGAGGGAGGGACGCACTCACACATGAAATCTCACACACGTGTGCTAGGTCAGCCCAGGCCTTACGTCAAACCTTCCCCAGATCACTGAGCCAAATCTGGGGCATCAGGTTTCATTCTGTCCCTCTGCCCTTAATGATCCAGGTTGGGAAACCCACTGTCTTGCAAAGAAGATCTAGTAGGCTCAGGATGTTTGAAAAGGTTATCTCCAAAAAGCCTCTGGGTCGTTTGATTTTATTTTATCAAGTCATGACACCTACCATCTGATTGTTCTGAACTTGTTTCTGTTAGAAACAGATAAGAGTAGCATTTCTGCAACATTATTTTGTTGACATATCAATTGAAATCTGAAAAATTAAGGTAATTGATTGCACCCAAATTGGCCGTATACATTTTTAGGATTCATATAATATTCAATAAATATAGTACCTAACATCCGATTTAGACTAAACTCTTTTTCTTAACAATGACTGAGGAATCCAAGGAAATGGCCAAAAGCCACCCAACAATGAGTATACAGTATCAAGTCTCTGTTTGACAAGTAGTATTGAGTTGTGGCTCGTGTATTGTTTGTTCATCCTATGTAATTTATTTGGTGATTCTCCCCCGTTCAGAGAAATTAGTCATTTAAGTTTAGGTTTATGTCCCATTCTACATCTTCATATTACCAGGTTCAAACCACTAAATGGTACAGAGATTTTACACATTCTGGAAAGATGATGAAAATGGTCTCTTATGGACCATTCCTGATGACCACTTAGTTATGATTAGTTATGCACTTTGTTAATTTAGGAGATACTTTCAACAGATTACCATTCAAACACACTGCTTTCATCAGGTGAAAACTCCCTGAGTTAATGCCAGACACGCCGCCTGCATAATAGATGCATCCAGTCTGGGTTCGAGAAGTGTTTACACCTGAATAGAAAGTGGAACTCGCAAGCTTGCAGAAGGGTCCTTTCATTTCAGCAAGCCATGACACCCACCATCTCAGATTGTTCTGACACCATCTAGTGGTCAAAACATGTTAATGTCAGGTGTCAGCATGATTTTATTTTCATTAAAATGTCACCAGAACTGAGCTTCAGTCCTTCTACATACAAATTATCCCGGGGAGTACCCCGAACCCACTAAGCAAGGGGACTGGAACTGGTCAAGCTCACATGTAAATGATCCTCTTTCCCGAAAAGCATCATAGTCGTGACTTTCTTACATGAAATGGGAGGTTAACTTGGCCCCAGACAATCAATCTAAGATCGGCTTAAGTTTCAGTCTGATGAGAGCGAAACCGAAGCAGAGAAACAATCGTTATCCAGTTAGACAGACAGAATCCTTAGCGGAATGGAGTTGAATGGGGATCTTGAACTTTGGTATTGATATTTCTATAATTGAACTTTGACCTTCCTGCAGCTGGACTCTCCCCCGGTGACTCCCGTGCCCCTCCCCATCTCTCGGGCCAGCAGTGCCGGCTCCACCCTCTCTGCCTCCTCCAAAACCCCCACCACACGACGGAGGTCTCAGTCCCAGCTCTCTACAGGTAAATGTGTGTGCGCGCGCGCACACACACACACACACACACACACACACACACACACACATATAACTTTTTTAACAAATCAAAAACTGAAAAATTGGGAAGAGCACCTTCTTCCACATGTTTGGTGTGTCTCCCAGGTGGCTTGTGGCAAACTTTAAACGACACTTTTTATGGATATCTTTAAGAAATGGCTTTCTTCTTGCCACTCTTCCATAAAGGCCAGATTTGTGCAATATATGACTGATTGTTGTCCTATGGACAGAGTCTCCCACCTCAGCTGTAGATCTCTGCAGTTCATCCAGAGTGATCATGGGCCTCTTGGCTGCATCTCTGATCAGTCTTCTCCTTGTATGAGCTGAAAGTTTAGAGGGACGGCCAGGTCTTGGTAGATTTGCAGTGGTCTGATACTCCTTCCATTTCAATATTATCGCTTGCACAGTGCTCCTTGGGATGTTTAAAGCTTGGGAAATCTTTTTGTATCCAAATCCGGCTTTAAACTTCTTCACAACAGTATCTCGGACCTGCCTGGTGTGTTCCTTGTTCTTCATGATGCTCTCTGCGCTTTTAACGGACCTCTGAGACTATCACAGTGCAGGTGCATTTATACAGAGACTTGATTACACACAGGTGGATTGTATTTATCATCATTAGTCATTTAGGTCAACATTGGATCATTCAGAGATCCTCACTGAACTTCTGGAGAGAGTTTGCTGCACTGAAAGTAAAGGGGCTGAATAATTTTGCACATCAGTTTTTGATTTGTTAAAAAAGTTTGAAATATCCAATAAATGTCGTTCCACTTCATGATTGTGTCCCACTTGTTGTTGATTCTTCACAAAAAAATACAGTTTTATATCTTTATGTTTGAAGCCTGAAATGTGGCAAAAGGTCGCATACTTTCGCAAGGCACTGTATGCACACACATATATATATATATATATACACATACACACACACACACACACACCTACCTACCTACCCCTCCCTCCCTTAGTCCCAACAGGTACACATGCCTCTCTTGAAATGTCCTATGTCACCAAGAACTCTGGGACCCATCAATATACAACACTAACATGTACATACACACCACCATTATTGGGATGATACAAAGTATACACAAACAAAGTGAACTCAAGTGAGGTGTGAATCCGTTCACTCCTGTGTCCTGATCCTCTGGTCTGATTGGTTGGTTTGCAGACAGGCTGTTAGGCAGAGCCATCCCATTGGTGGGGGACGGTGGGCAGGTAGGTGGGGTTTATGCTGATTGGTCGCTTGGCATGAAAAGTAAATGCTCAGCATGGCATGGTGCCCAGTGCCCACCCATGTCACCTGGTTAATGCCCACCTATCTAACACACCCCACCTCTAACCCCAGGAAACTGTTTGTGTGGGTCTTGACTCTTGCCCCTCTGTCTATGTGAGAGACTGCAAGCTTTGTTTCTCTATCTGCAGATCCATGTGTGTGTGGGTGAAGGTGTCCGTACACGTCTGTGACTCTCTGACTTCTGGCTGTCTGTGACTGACGGTCTGTCTGACTGTCTGAATGCAATTCTTATCTATGTGATCTGTATATTGTATGATGTGAGGATGTTTATATGTTTTTGTGTCTTGTCTATATGGATTTGGTATGTGTGGAATCTGTGGATACATCCTCTTCCTTTCCCCCATCTGTGCTGCTCTCTGGCTGGGTTGTAGTGAGCCGTTATTTACACAGGGACACCACTCCCCACTATTCAGTTTCCTAAACCTATTACTCTGCCCCTACAGGACGACTGAAACTGTCTGTCTGAAGGCTCCAATGGATTCAGAATGAAACCGGACCCTGATCCAGTCAGCCATTGGGCCATCTGAACAGGAGGGTGTTAACCAGCACCTTGACCCACCAATAGAAAGTCTCTGCTTTGGGAACAACCTATCCACTATCAGCCCTGTCTCCTTCTGCTGATCTCACTCAGCCAATGGGTGAGAGCAACTGGACTAGGCAAATTATCAGATTTGACCGATCGAACGGTGACATTTTAATTTGAAGAGCAGAGGGGGATATGAACTTTGACCCTCATGGATGGCCGCCTCATGCTGCGTACCGAGACTCAGTCCCAATGCTCTAAAATGGCCTCCAGTTTTCAATTTCTTCATTACCACTGATAGCTGAAAGGAATCGATAGGTGTTTATTTTAGCCAGGACTGTTGTACAGCCCCCCCCATATCTTAACTACGTGCCCTCGTCTATACCCCTGAAGGACCACAACACACCAGACTTCCACACCTGACTAGGGGCAAAATGGGAGGAGCACCTGAGAGTAACACAGGCCCATGTCCTAAAAACAACTCTCTCTCATAAAGAAACCCTTTACCCCTCACAGCCCAGAACAACTCCACCCCACCTTTCACTCCTTCCCCTTTGACCCTTCAACTGAGCCTGTGATCTATTCTCCCATTGGCCAATGGACTTCCTCACAATAATGCCACACCCACACCCCTAGTGCTAACTCGTCCCATCATCCACTAACAGTATAGCCCTTCTAATCACAGTATTTCTGGGTAAAAATGCACTTTAAACAAGGCTGTTACCTTCTTGATGTGTTTTATAACAATGCTCCAGTTACGGATTATGATAATATGCATATACAGTATATATGTGTGTTTGAGATGTTTTTAATCCCTTAAATCTCCTTTGGTTTTTTTTTTTTTTTTACGAGGATTCCATCCTGGTCTCCTTCTACACTTTCTCCCCCTCATCCAATCAGGGTACTCCACAGATATGTTACTGTGGAGTACCCTGAGTACCCAATAAGACGCAAGCAATAGAGATGAGTGCAGAGAGGTTAACTTCCTGTGTAGCCGTTTGTGTTTTAAATTTCTCCAGGGCAATACAGAGCTGCCTCAGCACTGCATGGAAACGTTCATGTTGTCGTGTTTCTTGTACCGAGCGAATAAAGCTAGACCAATTCAAACTCCCTGACAGACAGGAAATGCCATTCCTGTTATTGGATGCTGCCGGTTGGAGTTGCCCAGAGGCACATTTCTAGGATCAGATTATTCAATAGGGACACAACACAAAACTGACCCTAGATCTGCATCCAGGACAGCTTTATCCTACTCCCTATGGCTGACCACAAGCAGCAAATGACAACGGATCGTCTCACGGAGCAGACACATATGTAGCTTCAGAAATTGCTGCCCCTGCGGGAGTGATTAAGCGTGTGAACTGTTTTTCAAAATGCACCCAGTGTAAATAGGAATGCTTAGTACATTTGATCAGCTGATCGATCAATACATATCGGCCGTGCATCTTCAATGTTAAACCAATGTTCCCTTCATGTCCAAGGAACATTGAGGACACGCTGCATCATGTTGGTTGTTGATGGGTATCTTTGCTTGCTTTTGTCTTTGTTGTAGCTGCCGTAGGTTTCTACAGTCTTGTTTTTGTACACCCTTTTTAATAAACACTCGATACCAAATGGAACTCAAGTCTTATGCTGTCTCTATAGAGCTCTGAGAGCACAGGACTCTAACAGATGTTTGTTGAAATGTAACCACTAGAAAGCTGTATCTTTCATCACCATTTACTAAACGGTAGGTTGTATTACACCTACTCGGAGACTATGCTCTTTGACCAACTGGTTCAGTATGGTTGCAGCCATAGCGTTGCATAGAGCAGGCGTTCCCAAACTTTTCCACTAGGGCCCCTCCCCCTTCCAGCATTGGGGAACATCCCAAGCAGTCACCATGTCTTTCTATGGGCACAAGCACTTCACAACCCTCTTGTTGGCTTTGAGAATTTTGCAAGTTTAAAGCTTCTTTCGTGCATTTCTACATAGTCATGGGGTGCAAAGAAAATGTTGGTTTTATAGTGTATTGTCAAGCAATTCTATACATTTTGCCATGTTTGTGTATTCATGACAAAATTACAATCTATGGGCTTAAAAACCAAAATAAAGTTACTTTAGCTGACATTTCTGAATAGCTTTAAAGTATGTGGCAGGTAACCAAGCAACTGAAAGGTCGCTGGTTTGAGTTCGAGGAAGGATTAATTGCTCTGGAGAAATGTCTGCAATGACTAACATGAAGTGCGTCATTCCTCTTTTCAATTTAGAAATTGCAGCTTGTGCATTCTACTATTACATCTTTCAAGAGGAAGTTTAAAGCTGGACAGTTCTCGCAGAATCTTCTTTGTATGGAGTCCAATTTGGTTAACAAAGATGTCATGGCTTATTTGATCAAATAGTTTCATACTGAGATTGTTACAGGTGTACTGATAAGGACACGTGACATTTCTCTTAATGCTAACCTTAGAACCAAAAAGCCATTTTGACTGAACCGTTCGCATGCATCTGATCTTGCCTCTTTCTGGAATAAAATGGAGATGACCATGTGCTCAAAATTGCAACTGACTCCACAAGAAACCTTAAACATGGCCTTGTCCTTATAATTTTGTACATCTGTAGCACCTTCCCAACCAGAGAACAGTGCTGCTCTCTGTTGAAGTGGAATTACACACATCTTAACAAGTGTTGTTCCTTTCAATTCCAGAAACATGCCTACAACTAGACTCCATTCTTTATTTGAAAAACATGTTATTTTAGTGTTAACTACTTTCAAAGAGTGCAATCTCGGGTTGACATCTCAGGTACAGAATGTAAAAAAATTTAATAGAAATCACACAGTAAATTAGGCCGGGTTTCAATACGATCGTAGGTTATAGGCATTACGGCTTTTAAAGGCGATTTCTGATTGAGCCCGAAATGTGCAGCTTTTACTGTGAATAGGATTTCCTTGAACATTACCTTTAAAAGCCGTAATGCCTATAACCTACGATCGTATTGAAACCCGGCCCTAGTCAGGTCTGTGGAATTAAAGTGTGTGTGCTCGGCAAGTCAAGGTTACAGAGGACATAATTACTCATACAGACAAATACAGATTAAGGAATCATGAGTGCCCCGTGTTTAAATAGAGCTACGCCCTGAAAACACACCTACACAGTGATCTCTAACATGGACTCCTTCTGGATACACAGGACTCATATCCCACCCTGTCTCTGACTCCATTGCTTCAGTCCATCCACAAGCCGTGTGAATCTGTGATTGTCCCCGGATTTACCACTCGGGTGGATGAGAGAATGCAGCCGTCAGTCAGACTTGAGTCCTCACAGCAGTGCTCAGCCATTTGGGGTCTGTGCGTCTCCAGTTGCATAGTCAACTGTCAGTAGTCCAGTGGGGCCATGAGCAGCTGCAGCTCTTTGAAGGCGCTGCCGTGGCGTCCCACCTGGTCGGCCTTGTTCTTCACCACGTTGCTGAGGTTTTTCAGCTGCTTGTAGCATGCCTTGCACTTCTGGTGGCTGGGCTCAAACACAAAAAAAAACTCACAGTATGCAATGGAAATGTCCTGCCTCACTGTGGCGGAGTCTTTCTGCAAGCAATATTGGATGAATTACGGAGCTAGAACCCTTAAGAACAATGGTTCTTTTGTGATGGGCTGCATAGTGTCACTCTCCAGAAACAGGATTAGTGACCATTGCATTAATGCACACTTCAGATAGATGGTTAAAAGTTCAAGCCGGTTTAAGTTTCGAAAATGGGGCCTAAACTCACCGTTCCTCCCGTGTTATATCCACTCCAACAGAGGGGGGCGCTGTCAGCGTGTCTGAGATGAGAGGCCAGAAACGCTTCAGGATCAGCTTCAGAGAGGTGCAACCCGTCTGCACGTAACTGACCACACGGGGAGAGACGATGTGTCAATACACATTTATACCCAAACATGGATTTGTTATCACTTTCATCTCTGTCTCACCTCTCATACTTGCTTTGCAGCAGCTCTTCAATCTGGGGCAGGATAGAGGTACACAGGTCCAGTTTCCATAGAGACCTGGGGGGGTCGAATTACTGGTCATGGTACTCACACCAACGCCAAGAGTGACCAGTGAAAGTATATGTGTGGCCTCCTTAGCTAAATAAGATCTGTAGTCTTGTGTGCACGCATTTCAACATCCACTCACGGTTTGAGGTTAACGATGTTGAGGATGTCCACAACGATAGAGAGATCCTTCATCGAGACGGCCGAGTCCAAGGAGGTCTGAAGACGAGAGCAGCAACCACAAAAAAAACAAAAAAACACTTAAGAGTCAGCCAGTAACGTCTCTCCATACTTCATGGCCACAAACAGCTAATCAGTCACGGATGTTGTCC